>NW_025856018.1:0-146146 GCF_002878395.1 Capsicum annuum | reverse complement strand
AATCAGTGTGCTACAGCACACGGTTTTGGGGGTGGGCCCGAGCTCCAGGCATGTTGACGGTCAAAAATTGACCGAGGCATGCTAGGGAGGTTGGGGATTGTCCCAGTGTGGTCTATTTAATTTTGTGTGGCTATTTGGGTAGATAAACGGGCGAAATAGCCTAAACAGGGCATTTTTGGGCCAAATTGGTGTCATATAGCCCACGGTTTCGGGGGTGGGCTAGGTGTCCGGGTGCGCTATGGGATAAAAATAGACCGGGGCATGCCTGGGTGGTTGGGATAAATCGATGTGCTATACCCTACGATTTTGGGGGTGGGCCTGGGGTCCAGGCGTTCTGTGGGCCAAAAATTGACTGGGGCGTTCCAGGGAGGTTGCGGATCATTCTAGTGTGATCCGTTTAATTTTTTGTGGCCATTAGGGTGGACAAACGGCCAAAATGGCACAAATGGGGCATTTTTATGGCAAATCGATGTGTTATAGTCCACGGTTTCAGGGGTGGGCTCGGGGGTCTAGGCGTGCTGTGGTCTAAAAATTTATTGGGGCATGCCAAGGGGGTTGGGGATCATCCCAGTGTGGTCCATTTAATTTTTTGTGGCCATTTGGGCAGACAAACGGGCAAAACGGCGCAAATAGGGCATTTTCGGGACAAATCGGTGGGCTATTGCCCACGGTTTTAGGGGTGGGCCCGATGTTTGGATGTGCAGTCGGCTAAAAATAAACCTCTGAATTATTCCAGTGTGGTACTTTTAATTTTTTGTGCCCATTTGTGCGGACAAATAGGCGTACTAGCGCGAACGGGGCATTTTTGAGCCAAATTGGTGTGCTATAGCCGACGGTTTTGGGGGTGGGCCCGGGGTTCGAGCTTGTTATGGGTCAAAAATTGATCAGGGCATGCCAGGGAGGTTAGGGATCATCCCAGTGTGGTCCATTTGATTTTTTGTGGCCATTTAGGTAGATAAACAGGCGAAAAGGCACGAACGGGGCATTTTTGAGCCAAATCAATGTGCCATAGCCCACGGTTTTAAGGGTGGGACTAGGGTCCGGGTGTGCTGTGGGCCAAAAATTGACCTGGGAATGCCAGAAAGGTTGGGGATCATCCTAGTATGGTCCTTTTAATTTTTTGTGGCTATTTGGGTGGACAGACAGGCGAAACAGTGCGAATGAGGTATTTTTTGGCCAAATCAATGTGCTATAGCCCACGATTTTGGGGTTGGGCCCGGGTTCCGGGCGTGATGTGGGCTAAAATTCGATTCGGGCTTTCCAGAGAGGTTGGGAATCATCCCAGTGTGGTCCGTTTAATTTTTTGCCCATTTGGGAGGACAAACAGGCGTAATGGCGCGAACGGGGCATTTTTCGGGCCAAATCAGTGTGCTATAGCCCACAGTTTTAGGGGTGGGCCCAAGGTCCGGGCGTACTGTGGGCTGAAAATCAAACGAGGTGTGCCAGGGTGGTTGGCGATCATCCCAGTGTGGTTCGTTTAATTTTTTGTGGCCATTTGGGTTAACAAACAGGTAAAACGGCGCAGAAGGGGAGTTTTCAAGCCAATCGGTGTGCTATATCCACTGTCCCAGGGGTGGGCTCAGGGTTCGGGCGTGCAGTGGTGCGAAAATCAACCAAGGCATGCCATGGAGGTTGAGGATCATCTTAGTGTGGTCCGTTTAATTTTTTGTTGCTATTTGGGTTGATAAACTAGTAAAATGGCGCAAACGGGGCATTTTTAGGCTAAATCAGTGTGCTATAGTCCACAGTTTCGGGGGTGGGCCTGAGGTCCGAGCATACTGTGGTTTAAAAATCGACTGTAGCGTACCAGGGAGTTTGGGGATCATCCCATTATGGTCCTTTTAATTTTTCATGCCCATTTAGGTGGGCACAGGAGCGACACGGCAAGAAAGGGGCATTTTCAAACCAAATTGGTGTGCTACAGCACACGGTTTCGGGGGTGGGCCTGGGCTCCGTACGTGTTATTGGTCAAAAATCGACTGGGGTATGCCAGGGAGGTTGGGGATCATCCTAGTATGATCCGTTTAATTTTTTGTGGCCATTTGTGTGGACAAACGGGAAAACGATACAAATAGGGCATTTTCGAGCAGAATCGGTGTGCTATAGCTCACGGTTTTAGAGGTGGTCCCAGGGTCTGGGGGTGTTATAGGCCGCAAATCAACTGGGGCATGCCAGGTAAGTAGGGGATCATCATAGTATGGTCCGTTTAATTTTTCATGGCCATTTGGGTGGACAAACAGGTGAAACGATGCAAATGGGGCATTTTCAGGCCAAATCGTTGTTCTATAACCCATGGTTTTAGATGTCGGCAAGGGGTCTGGGCGTACTGTGGGTAGAAAATCGATCGGGGCATGCCAGGGAGGTTGGGGATCATCCCAGTATGGTCTGTTATATTTTTCCCGGGCAAACTCAATATTTTTAAATAGTTAAGGATGCAGTAGCAATTTATTAGAGAAGGATGTTATTAAAAGCATTATGCTGAATTTTTAGGGATTATTCACATTGTGTACTTATTTTGAAAACAAAAGAAAGTGGCTTAGCTTGAGGACGGAGAGAGAGAGACGTTTTTCTCTCTTATTTTCGCTATTCATCTTTACCACCAAGATCATTCTAAGTTTTGGTAAGATGAATATTTCTATTGTGATTTCCGTTTTATTCATGAGTAGCTAAGTTTATTTGTTAGGGTTATGGAAGCCTTGTAGTATACTCTCTATTGCTATGGGCTTTTGAATTTACGATGTGTTAGTCCACTTATATCATTACTCTCTTCATTTTGATTGAATTCTCGTGGTTGCAAACATAGGGAATATGCCATTATAGCAATAACTTGTTCGATAGAAAAGTTACTGTTTGGAAAAAAAAGTGTGACAAGAAAATAGGGTCTCCAACCTCTATTTTACACGTTAATGCCTTAGCAGGATTAACTTGTTGGAGAGTTCATATGATTGATTGTACACTTTGGATTCGAGAGAACTAAGGTGAATAAATCCTTGATGGTTGAGAAACACTTGGATTTAGAATTAGAATACATCTCTCTATAAGTGCATGCATTTATAAAATCCTTATTACTCATACTTAATAAAGAAGTAGAAGCTACAAGGTGGACATAACCCTAATTTGTCATTCTTTCTGATCAAATATTATTACACATATCATCTCATCGTTACACTGATAATATTATTGTGCACATAAACTGAAACCCCCTTACCTTGGAACCTTCGATCAACAGTCTAATAATAATCACAATACTTAGTGATCATAGTATTCCCTGTGGGATTCGACACCCAACCCAGTTGGGTTCTATATTTGACAGTGACCGCTTGCACTTTCTAACGAGAGTTGTAATTTGGGCATATCAAATTTTGGCGCCATTGCCGGGGAATACGGTTGTTAACTAAGTTTGTGATAGTTAATAGACCCTTTGGTCAAAGATTCTGAAATTTTACTTTTTATTTGCTGTTTTTGTTTTGTTCAGGCTTAGTGGATTGCATGCCAAATACACGGAGATCGGGTCAGCCATTATTACCTATAAATCCTGAACCACATCTCATTGGTAGAATGGATGCGCAACGAGACCTTGAAAGCATAGCTACTCAACAGGAGCAGGCTAGATTAGATGTATTGGCAGCTGCACAAGTAAATCAACAGAATACTGATAACCCAGGTCGGGTACCATTTGGGTGGCAAACGGGCAAAACGTCACGAATGCGGCATTTTTAGGCCAAATCGGTGTGCTATAGCCTACAGTTTTGGGGGTGGGCCTGAGGTCCGGGCATACTGTGGTTCGAAAATCGATCGCGGCATGCCAGGAAGGTTTGGAATCATCCCATCATGGTCTATTTAATATTTCCTGCCCATTTAGGTGGACACATGTGCGACACAGTGCGAAAGGGGAATATTCAGACCAAATTAGTGTGCTACAGCACACGATTTTGGGGTGGGCGCGAACTTCGGGCGTGTTGTGGGTCAAAAATTGACTGGGGCATGCCAGGGAGGTTGCAGATAATCCCAGTGTGGTCCGTTTAATTTTTTGTGGCTATTTGGGTGGATAAACGAGTAAAACAGCCCAAACAGGGCATTTTTGGGCCAAATTGGTGTGATATAGCCCACGGTTTCGGGAGTGGACTAGGGGTCCGAGCACGCTGCAGGACGAAAATAGACTGAGGCATGCCATGGTAGTTGGCGATCATCCCAGTGTGGTCCATTTAATTTTTCGTGGGCATTTAGGTGGACAAATGGGGGAAACAGCACGAACGAGCCACTTTTGGGACAAATCGATGTGCTATACCCCACGATTTTGGGGGTGGGCTTGGGGTCCAGGCGTGCTGTGGGCTAAAAATTCACCGAGGCACGCCAGGGAGGTTGTGGATCATTCCAGTGTAGTCCGTTTAATTTTTTGTGGCCATTAGGGTGGACAAACGGCCAAAATGGCACAAATGGGGCATTTTTAGGGAAAATCGTTGTGTTATAGCCCACGGTTTCGGGGATGGGCCAGGGGTCTAGGCGTGCTGTGGGCCAAAAATTGATCGGGGTATGCCAAAGAGATTGGGGATTATCCCATTATGGTACGTATAATTTTTTGTCGCCATTTGAGCAGAAAAAAAAATGGCGCAAATGGGGCATTTTCGGGACAAATCGGTGTGCTATTTCCCACGGTTTTGGGGGTAGGCCCGATGTTCCGGCATGCAGTAGGCTTAAAATCAACCTCTAAATCATTCCAGTGTGGTCCGTTTAATTATTCGTTCCCATTGGGGTGGACAAACGAGCGTAATAGCGTGAACGGGGCATTTTCAAGCCAAATTAGTGTGCTATGGCCCACGGTTTTGGGGGTGGGCCCGGGGTTCGAGCGTGCTATGGGTCAAAAATTGACCGGGGCATGCCAGGGAGGTTGTGGATCATCCCAGTGTGGTCCATTTAATTTTTTGTGGCCATTTAGGTCGATAAATGATCAAAACGGCATGAACGGGGCATTTTCGAGCCAAATAGGTGTTCTATAGCCCACGGTATTGGGGGTGGGACCAGGGTCCGGGCATGCTGTGGTCCAAAAAATGTCCTGGGCGTGCCAGAGAGGTTGGGGATCATCCCAGTATGGTCCTTTTAATTTTTTGTGGCCATTTGGTGGACAAACAGGCGAAAAGGTACGAATGGGGCATTTTCAGGCCAAATCGATGTGCTATAGCCCACGATTTTTGGGTTGGGCCTGGGGTCCAGGCGTGCTATGGGCTAAAATTCAATTCGAGCATGCCAGGGAGGTTGGGGATCATTCCAGTGTGGTATGTTTAATTCTTTATGCCCATTTGGGAGGTTAAACAGGCATAATGGCGCAAACGAGGCATTTTCTAGCCCAATCAGCGTGCAATAGCCCACAGTTTTGGGGGTGGGCCCAAGGTCCGTGCGTTCTGTGGGATAAAAATTGACTGAGGCATGCCAGGCAGGTTGGGGATCATTCCAGTGTGGTTCGGTTAATTTTTTGTGGCTATTTGGGTGAACAAACAGGCAAAATGGCTGAAAAAGAGATTTTTCAAGCCAATCAGTGTGTTATATCCACTTTCTCAGGGGTGGGCTCAGGGTCCGGGTGTGCAGTGGGATAAAAATCAACTGAGGCACGCCGGGAGGTTGAGGATCGTCTCAATGTGGTCCGTTTAATTTTTCATTCCTATTTGGGTGGACAAACTGGCAAAATGACGCGAACGGGGCATTTTTGGGCTAAATCGGTGTGCTATAGTCCACAGTTTTGGGGGTGGACCTGAGGTTCGAGTATGCTGTGGTTTTAAAATCGATGGTGGCATGACAGGGAGGTTGGCGATCATCCTAATATGGTCCTTTTAGTTTTTTGTGGCCACTTGGGTGGACAAATAGGCAAAACGGTGCGAATGGGGCATTTTCAGGCCAAATCAATGTGCTATAGCCCATGATTTTGGGGTTGGGCCCGGGGTCCGGGCGTGCTGCGAACTAAAATTCGATTCGGGCATGCCACGGAGGTTGGGGATCATCCCAGTGTGGTCCGTTTAATTTTTTATGCCTATTTGGGAGGAAAAACAGGCGTAATGGTGCGAATGGGGCATTTTTGGGACAAATCAGTGTGCTATAGCCTACAGTTTTGGGGGTGGGCCCAAGGTCCGAGCGTGCTGTGAGCAGAAAATTGACCGAGGTGTTCCAAGGAGGTTGGGCATCATCCCAATATGGTTTGTTTAATTTTTCATGGCCATTTTGGTGAACAAACAGGTAAAACAGCGCAAAAGGGGAGTTTTCAAGACAATTGGCGTGCTATATCCACTGCCTCAGGGGTGGGCTCAGGGTCCGGGCGTGCAGTGTGACGAAAATCAACCGAGGCGTGCCATGGAGGTTAAAGATCATCTCAGTATGATCCGTTTAATTTTTCGTTGCTATTTGGGTGGATAAACTAGCAAAATTACATGAACGGGGCATTTTTTGGCTAAATCGGTGTGCTATAGTCCACAGTTTCGAGGGTGGCCTTGAGGTCCGAGCATGCTATGGTTCAAAAATCGACCGTGGCGTGTCAAGGAGGTTGGGGATCATCCCATTGTGGTCCATCTAATTTTTCGTGCCCATTTAGGTGGGCTTACGAGCGACACGGCACGAAAGGGGCATTTTCAGACCAAATCGGCATGCTATAGCACACGGTTTTGGGGGTGGGCTCGGGCTCCGGGCGTGTTGTGGGTCAAAAATCGACTGTGGCATGCCAGGGTGGTTGGGGATCATCCTAGTGTGATCCATTTAATATTTTGTGGCCATTTGTGTGGACAAACATGTGAAACAGCGCAAACAGGGTATTTTCGAGCAGAATCGGTGTGCTATAGCTCATGATTTCAGGGGAGGTCCCAGGGTCCGGGGGTGTTGTGGACCGAAAATCGACTGAGGCATGCTAAGGAGGTTGGGGATCATCCTAGTGTGGTCCGTTAAATTTTTTGTGGCAATATGGGTGGACAAACGGGAAAAACGGCATGAACGAGGCATTTTTGGGCAATATCAATATGTTATAGCCCACGGTTTTAGGGGTGGGTCCAGGGTCCGGGCGTGCTATGGGCTGAAAATTGACCGGTCCAGACCAGGGAGGTTGGAGATCATCCCAGTATGGTCCGTTTAATTTTTTGTGACCATTTGGGTGGATAAATGGGCGAAATGGCCCAAATAGGGCATTTTTGGACAAATTAGTGTGATATAGCCCACGGTTTCGGGGGTGGGCTAGGGGTCCGAGCGCGCTTTAGGACGAAAATAGACAAGGGAATGCCAGGGTGGTTGGGCATCATCCCAGTGCGTTCCATTTAATTTTTTGTGGGTATTTGGGTGGACAAACGGGCGAAACATCGTGAACGAGGAACTTTTAGGACAAATCAATGTGCTATACCCGACAATTTTGGGGGTGGGCCCGGGGTCCAAGCGTGCTGTTGGCCAAAAATTGACCGGGGCATGCCAGAGAGGTTGCGGATCATTCCAGTGTAGTCCGTTTAATATTTTGTGGCCATTAGGGTGGACAAACAGCCAAAATGGCACAAATGGGGCATATTTAGGGCAAATCAGTGTGCTGTAGCCCACGGTTTGGGGGTGGGCCCGGGGTCTAGGCATGCTGTGGGCCAAAAATTGATCGGGGCATGCCAGGAAGGTTAGGGATTATCTCAGTATGGTCCATTTAATTTTTCATGGCCATTTTGGCAGATAAAAAAAATGGCGCAAATGGGGCATTATCGGGACAAATCGGTGTGCTATTGCCTACGATTTTGGGGGTGGGCCAAATGTTCGGACATGCCGTAGGCTAACAATCAACCTCTGGATCATTTCAGTGTTGTCCTTTTAATTTTTTGTACCCATTAGGGTGGACAAACGAGTGTAATAACGCGAACGGGGTATTTTCAAGCCAAATAGTGTGCTATAGCCTACGATTTCGGGGGTGGGCCCGGGGTTCGAGCGTGCTATGGGTTGAAAATTGATCGGGGTATGCCAGAGAGGTTGGAGATCATCCCAGTGTGGTCCATTTAATTTTTCATGGCCATTTAGGTCGATAAACGGGTAAAACGGCACGAACGGGGCATTTTCGAGCCAAATTGGTGTGCTATAGCCCACGGTTTTAGGGGTGGGACCAGTTTTCGGGCATGCTGTGGGCTAAAACTTGACCTGGGCATGCCAGAGAGGTTGGGGATCATCCCAGTATGGTTCTTATAATTTTTCGTGGCCATTTGGGTGGACAAACAGGCGAAACGATGCGAATGAGGCATTTTCAGGCCAAATCGATGTGCTATTGCCCACGATTTTGGGGTTGGGCCTGGGGTCCAGGCGTGCTGTATGCGAAAATTCAATTCGGGCATGCCAGGGAGGTTGGGGATCATCCCAGTGTAGTCCGTTTAATTCTTTATGCCCATTTGGGAGGACAAACGGGCATAATGGCGCGAACGGGGCATTTTCGAGCCAAATCAGCGTGCTATAGTCCACAATTTTGGGGGTGGGCCCAAGGTTCAGGCGTGCTGTGCGCTGAAACTTGACTGAGGCATGCCAGGGAGGTTGGCGATCATCCCAGTGTGGTTCGCTTAATTTTTTATGCCTATTTGGGTGAGCAAATAGGTTAAACGGCGCAAAAGGAGAGTTTTCAAGCCAATCGGTGTGCTATATGTACTGTCTCAGGGGTGGGCTTAGGGTCCAAGCGTGAAGTGGGACGAAAATCAATTGAGGCATACCAGGGGGGTTGAGGATTGTATCAGTATGGTCCGTTTAATTTTTTGTTGCTATTTAGGTGGACAAAATGGTAAAATAGTGGGAACGGGGCATTTTTGGGCTAAATCAATGTGCTATAGTTCACAGTTTCGGGGGTGGGTATGAGGTCCGAGGATGTTGTGGTTAAAAAATTAATTGTGGCATGCTAGGGAGGTTGGGGATCATGCCATTGTGGTCTGTTCATTTTTTTGTGCCCATTTAGGTGGACACACGAGCGACACAACGCGAAAGGGGCATTTTCAGACCAAATCGGTGTGCTACAGCACACGGTTTTGGTGGTCGGCCCAGGCTCCGGGCGTGTTGTGGGTCAAAAATCGACCAGGGCATGCCAGGGAGGTTAGGGATCATCCTAGTGTGATCCGTTTAATTTTTTATGACCATATGTGTGGATAAACGGGTGAAACGGCACAAACAGGGCATTTACGAGTAGAATCTGTGTGCTATAGCTCACGGTTTCAGGGGTGGTCCCAGGGTCCAGGGCTGTTGTGAGCGAAAAATTGACTAGGGCATGCCAGGGAAGTAGGGGAGCATCTTAGTATGGTCTGTTTAATTTTTCATGGCCATTTCGGTGGACAAACGGGTGAAACGATGCAAATGGGGCATTTTTAGGCCAAATCGTTGTGCTATAACCCACGGTTTTGCATGTCGGCTTGGGGTCTGGGCATGCTGTGGGTAGAAAATTGATCGTCGCATGCCAGGGAGGTTGTGGATCATCCCAGTATGGTCCGTTAAATTTTTCGTGGCCATATATGTGGACAAACGGTAGAAACAGCATAAACGGGGCATTTTTCGGGCTAAATAGATGTGTTATAGCCCATCGTTTTAGGGGTGGGTCCGGGGTCAGGGCGTGCTGTGGGCTGAAAATCGACTAGGGCATGCCAGGGAGGTCGGGGATCATCCCAGTGCAGTCCGTTTAATTTTTTATAGCCATTTGGCTAGATAAACGGGCGAAATGGCACAAACAGGGCTTTTTTGGGCCAAATTGGTGTGCTATAGCCCACGGTTTTGGTGGTGGGCTAGGGGTCCGGGCGCGCTGTGGGACAAAAATACACCGGGGAATGCTAGGTGGTTGGGGATCATCCCAGTGTGGTCCATTTAATTTTTCATGGGCATTTGGGTGGACAAACGAGGGAAACAGCGCGACCGAGGCACTTTTGGGGCAAAACGATGTGCTATACCCCATGATTTTGGGGGTGGGCCCGGGTTCCAGTGTGCTGTGGGTGAAAAATTGATCGGGGCATGCCAGGAAGGTTGTGGATCATTCCAGTGTGGTCCGTTTAATTTTTTGGAGCCGTTAAGGTGGACAAACGGACAAAATGGCACAAATGGGGCATTTTTAGGGCAAATCGGTGTGCTATAGCCCACGGTTTTGGGGTGGGCCCGGGGTCTAGGCATGTTGTGGGTCAAAAATTAATCGGGGCATACCAGGGAGGTTGGGGATTTTGGTAGTGTGGTCCGTTTGATTTTTCGTGGCCATTTGGGCAGACAAACGAGCAAAACAGTGTAAATAGGGCATTTTCGGGACAAATCAGTGTGCTATTGCCCACAGTTTTGGGGGTGGCCCCAATGTTTGGGCATGCAGTGGGCTAAAAATCAACATCCGGATCATTCCAGTGTGGTCTGTTTAATTTTTTTTGCCTATTTGAGTGGACAAACGAGCGTAATAGCACGAACTAAGCATTTTCGAGCCAAATTGGTGTGCTATTGCCCACGATTTTGAGGGTGGGCCCGATGTTCGAGCATGAAGTGGGCTAAAAATCAACCTCTAGATCATTTCAGTATGGTACATTTATTTTTTCATGTCCATTAGGGTGGACAAATGATCGTAATAGCGCGAACGAGGCATTTTCAAGCCAAATTAGTGTGCTATAGCCCACGATTTTGGGGGTGGGCCCGGGGTTCGAGTGTGCTGTGGGTTAAAAATTGGCCGAGGCATGCCAGGGAGGTTGGGGATCATCCCAGTATGGTCTATTTAATTTTCCGTGGCCATTTAGGTGGATAAACGAGCAAAACGGCACGAACGAGGCATTTTCGAGCTAAATCGATGTGCTATAGCCTACGGTTTTGGGGGTGGGACCAAGGTCCGGGCATGCTGTGGGTCAAAAATTTGAATTGGGCATGCCAGAGAGGTTGGGGATCATCCCAGTATGGTCTTTTTAATTTTTCGTGGCCATTTGGGTAGACAAACAGGCGAAATGGTGCAAATGAGGCATTTTCAGGCTAAACCGATGTGCTATAGCCCACGATTTTGGGGTTGTGCCCGGGGTCCAGGCGTGCTGTGCGCTAAAATTCAATCCAGGCATGCCAGGGAGGTTGGGGATCATCCCATTGTAGTCTGTTTAATTCTTTGAGCCCATTTGGGAGGACAAACGGGCGTAACGGCGCGAACGGGGCATTTTCGAGCCAAATCAGCATGCTATAACTCACAATTTTGAGGGTTCGCCCAAGGTTCGGGCATTCTGTGGGATGATAATCAACCGAGGCATAGCAGGGAGGTTGGGGATCATCCCAGTGTGGTTCGTTTAATTTTTTGTGGCCATTTGTGTGGACAAACGGGCGAAACAGCGCGAACAGGGCATTGTCGAGCAGAATCTGTGTGCTATAGCTCACGGTTTCAGGGGTGGTCCCAGGGTCCGGGGTTGTTATGGACCGAAAATTGACTGGGGCATTCTAGGGAAGTAGGAGAGCATCTTAGTACGGTCCTTTTAATTTTTCATGGCCATTTGGGTGGACAAACGGGGCATTTTTAGGCTAAATCATTGTGCTATAACCCACGGTTTTGCATGTCGGCTCGGGGTCTGGGTGTGCTGTGGGTAGAAAATTGATCGAGGCATTCCAGGGAGGTTGGGGATCATCTCAGTATGGTTCATTAAATTTTTCGTGGCCATATAGGTGGACAAACGGGAGAAACGACACGAACGGGGCATTTTCGGGCCAAATAGATGTGTTATAGCCTATGTTTTGGGGGTGGGTCCGGGGTAAGGGCGTGCTGTGGGCTGAAAATCGACTGGGGCATGTCAGGGAGGTTAGAGATCATCCCAATGTGGTTCGTTTAATTTTTTGTTGCCATTTGGGTGGATAAACGGGCGAAATGGTCCAAATAGGGCATTTTTGGGCCAAATGGGTGTGCTATAGCCCATGGTTTTGGGGGTGGGCTAAGGGTCCGGGCGCGCTGTGGGATGAAAATAGATCGGGGCATGCTAGGGTGGTTGGGGATTATCCCAGTGTGGTCCATTTAATTTTTTGTAGCCATTTGGGGTAGACAAATGAGGAAACCAGCGCGAACGAGGCACTTTTGGGATAAATCAATGTGCAATACCCCATGATTTTAGGGGTGGGCCCGAGGTCCAAGCGTTCTATGGGCGAAAAACTGATCGGGGCATGCCAGAAAGGTTGCGGATCATTCCAGTATGGTCCGTTTAATTTTTTGGAGCCATTAAGGTGGACAAACGGACAAAATGGCACAAATGGGCAATTTTTAAGGCAAATCGGTGTGCTATAGCCCACGGTTTCGGGGGTGGGCCCGGGTATAGGCATGCTATGGGCCAAAAATTGATCGGGGCATGCTAGGGAGGTTGGGGATTTTTGCAGTGTGGTCTGTTTAGTTTTTTGTAGCCATTTGGGCAGACAAACGGGCGAAACGGCGTAAACGGGGCATTTTCGGGACAAATCGGTGTGCTATTGCCCACGGTTTTGGGGGTGGACCCAATGTCCGGGCATGTAGTGGGCTAAAAATCAACTTCCGGATCATTCCAGTGTGGTCTGTTTAATTTTTTGTGCCTATTTGAGTGGACAAACGGGCGTAATAGCGCAAACTGGGCATTTTCGAGCCAAATTGGTGTGCTATTGCCCATGGTTTTGGGGGTGGGCCCGATGTTTGGGTATGCAGTGGGCTAAAAATCAACCTCTGGATCATTCCAGAGTGGTCCGTTTAATTTTTTGTGCCTATTAGGGTGGACAAACGAGCGTAATAGCGCGAACGGGGCATTTTCAAGCCAAATTAGTGTGCTATAGCCCACGATTTTGGGGATGGGCACGGGGTTTGAGAGTGCTGGGGGTCAAAAATTGACCGGGGTATGCCATGGAGGTTAGGGATCATTCCATTATGGTCCATTTAATTTTTCGTGGCCATTTAGGTGGATAAATAGGTGAAACAGCACGAATGAGACATTTTCGAGCTAAATCGGTGTGCTATATCCCATGATTTTTGGGGTGGGACCAGGGTCCGGGCGTCTTGTGGGCCAAAAATTGATCTGGGCATGCCAGAGAGGTTGGCGATCATCCTAGTATGGTTCTTTTTGCAGATGATATAGTTTTGATAGATGAGACTCGAGGGGGTGTGAATGACAAATTAGAGATGTGGAGGCGAACTCTTGAGTCTAAAGGGTTCAGGGTGAGCAGAAGCAAGACAGAGTATGTGGAATGCAAGTTTAATGACGTGAGGCAGGAGAATGAGGTTGTGGTGAAGCTGGAAGCTCGGGAGGTATGTAAGAGGGATAAGTTCAAGTATCTTGGGTCCGTGATCTAGAGTAATGGTGAGATTGACGAGGATGTCTCGCACCGTATTGGGGCGGGATGGATGAAGTAGAAACTCGCGTCGGGGGTGCTGTGTGATAAGAAGGTGCCGCCCAAGCTTAAAGGCAAATTCTACAGGGTGGTAGTCCATCCGGCCTTGTTGTATGGAGCGGAGTGTTGGCCAGTTAAGAACTCCCACATCCAAAAAATGAAGGTGGCAGAAATGCGGATGTTGCGCTAGATATGTGGACTGACTAGAAGGGATAGAGTTTGGAATGAGACTATTCGGGAGAAGGTGGGTGAGACTTTAGTGGAGTGCAAGATACGGGAAGCACGATTGAGATGGTTCGGACACGTGAAGAGGAGGGGCATGGATGCCCCGGTCCGTAGGTGTGAGAGGCTAGCGTTGGATGGTTTTAGGCGGGGTAGGGGTAGGCCGAAGAAGTACTGGGGTGAGGTGATTAGGCGGGACATGGAACAGTTACAGCTCACTGAGGACATGACCCTAGATAGGAAGGTCTGGAGGATGCGAATTACGGTAGAGGATTAGGGCCAGTTCGGGTCGCTAGTGTAGGGAATTACTTGGTGGGGGTTTTATTCTTGTCATGATTCCGTGTTCCGTGTTCCATGTTGTATTACGAATCTGTGTGCTTTCCTATGCTTTTCTCTGTTTTATATTACTTATGGGTGCCGTATTTATGTTATGTAATCTGCTTCTGTGCTGTACTTTGTGTTTGTGTGGTATCTCGTGCCTTGAGCCCGGGGTCTATCGGAAACAGCCTTTCTACTTCATCAGAGGTAGAGGTATGGACTGCGTACATCTTACCCCCCCCCCCACACCCCACTAGGTGGGAATACACTGGGTTTGTTGTTGTTGTTGTTGTATTTGGGTGGACAAATAGGAAAAACGGTGTGAATGAGGCATTTTCAAGTCCGTTTAATTTTTTGTGGCCATGAGGGTGGACAAACGGCCAAAATGGCATAATTGGGGCATTTTTAAGGCAAATCGGTGTGCTACAGCCCACGGTTTTGGGGGTGGGCCCGAGGTCTAGGCGTGCTGTGGGCAAAAAATTGAACGGGGCATGACAGGGAGGTTGGGGATTGTCCCAGTGTGGCCCGTTTAATTTTTCATGGCCATTTGAGCAGACAAACCGGCAAAACGGCGCAAACGGGGAATTTTCGAGACAAATCGATGTGCTATTGCCCACTATTTTGGGGGTTGCCCCAGTGTTCGGGCGTGCAGTAGGCTAAAAATCAACCTCTAGATCATTCTAGTGTGGTTCGTTTAATTTTTTATGCCTATTTGGGTGGACAAACGGGCGTAATAGCATGAACTGGCATTTTTGAGCTAAATTAGTGTGCTATAGCCCATGATTTCGAGGGTGGGCCCGGGGTTCGAGCATTCTGTTGGTCGAAAATTGACCGGGGCATGCCAGGGAGGTTGGGGATCATCCCAGTGTGGTCCATTTAATTTTTACTGGCCATTTATCAGGAAAAACGGGCGAAACGGCATGAACAGGGCATTTTCGAGCCAAATCGGTGTGCTATAGCCCACTATTTTTGGGGTGGGACCAAGGTCCGGGTGTTCTATGGGCTAAAAATCAACCTGGGCATGCCAGATAGGTTGGGGATCATCCCAATATGGTCCTTTTAATTTTTTGTGGCCATTTGGGAGGACAAACAGGAAAAACAATGCGAATGGGGCATTTTCGGGCCAAATCGATGTGCCATAGCCCACGATTTAGGGGTTGGGCCTGGGGTCCGGGCGTGCTATGGGCTAAAATTTGATCCGAGTATGCCACGGAGGTTGGGGACCATCCCAGTGTTGTTCGTTTAATTTTTGTGCCTATTTGGGAGGAAAAACGAGCGTAATGACGCGGAAGGGGCATTTTCGGGCCAAATTAGTGTGTTATAGCCCACAATTTTGGGGGTGGGCCCAAGGTCCGGGTGTACCATGGGCTGAAAATCGACCTAGGTGTGCCAGGGAGGTTGGGTATTATCCCAGTGTGGTTTGTTTAATTTTTCGTGGCCATTTGTGTTGACAAACAGGTAAAACAGCACAAGAGGGGAGTTTTCAAGACAAATTGGTGTGCTATATCCCCTGTCTCAAGGGTGGGCTCAGGGTCCGGGCGTGCATTGGGACGAAAATCAACTGAGGCATGCCAGGAAGGTTGAGAATCATCTCAGTATGGTCCGGTTAATTTTTTTTGCTATTTGCATGGACAAACTGGCAAAATAGCATGAACGGGGCATTTTTGGGCTAAATCGGTGTACTATAGTCCACAGTTTCAGGGGTGGGCCTGAGGTCCGAGCATGCTGTGGTTTGAAAATCGACTGTGGCATGCCAGGGAGGTTGGAGATCATCTCCTTATGATCCATTTAATTTTTTGTGCCCATTTATTTGGACACACGAGCGACACATCGCGAAAGGGGTATTTTCAAACAAAATCGATGTTCTACAACACACGGTTTTAGGGGTTGGCCCAGGCTCCGAGCGTGTTGTGGGTTAAAAATTGACTGGGGCATGCCAAGGAGGTTAGGAATCATCCTAGTGTGGTCCTTTTAATTTCTTATGGCCATTTGTGTAGGCAACGGGCAAAACAACGCAAATAGGGCATTTTCGAGTAGAATCGGTGTGCTATAGCTCATGGTTTCAGGGGTGGTCCCAGGGTCCGTGGGTGTTGTAGGTCGAAAATCAACTGGGGTATGTCAGGGAGGTAGGGGATTTTCTTAGTGTGGTCCGTTTAATTTTTCATGGCCATTTGGGTGGACAAACGGGTGAAACTATGCAAACGGGGCATTTTCAGGCCAAATTGTTGTGCTATAACCCACGGTTTTGGATGTCGGCCCAGGGTCTGGGCGTGATGTGGGTAGAAAATTGATCGAGCCATGCCAGGGTGGTTGGGGATCATCTCCGTGTGGTCTATTTAATTTTTCGTGGCCATATGGGTGAACAAATGGGAGAAACAGCGGGAACGGGGTATTTTCAGGCCAAATCGATGTGTTATAGCCCACGATTTTGGGGGTAGGTCAAGGGTCCGGGTGTTCTGTGGGCTGAAAATTGACCGAGGCATGACAAGGAGGTTGGGGATCATTCCAGTGTGGTCCGTTTAATTTTTCATGGCCGTTTGGGTGGCAAACGGGTAAACCAGCATGAACGGGGCATTTTTAGGACAAATCAGTGTGCTATAGCCTACAGTTTTAGGGGTGGTCCTGAGGTCCGAGCATGCTGTGGTCTAAAAATCAACCGTGGCATGCCAGGGAGGTTTGGGATCATCCCATTGTGGTCCCTTTAATTTTTCGTGCCCATTTAGGTGGACACACGAGCGACACGGCGCGAAAGGGGCATTTTCAGACCAAATCAGTGTGCTACTACACACAGTTTTGGGGGTGGGCCCTGGCTCCAGGCGTGTTGTAGCTCAAAGGTATGCCAAGGAGGTTAGGGATCATCCCAGTGTGGTCCGTTTAATTTTTTATGGCCAGTTGGGTGGATGAACGAGCGAAATGGTCCAACCAGGGGTCTGGGCGCGCTGTGTGACAAAAATAGATCGGGGCATGCCAGGGTGGTAAGGGATCATCCCAGTGTGGTCCATTTAATTTTTCGTGGGCATTTGGGTGGACAAACGAGGGAAAAGGTACAAACGAGCTACTTTTGGGACAAATCGATGTGCTATACCCCATGATTTTGGGGGTGGGCCCGGGGTCCAGGCGTGCTGTAGGCAAAAAATTTATCGGGGCCTGCCAGGGAGGTTGCAGATCATTCCAGTGCAGTCCGTTTAATTTTTTATGGACATTAGGGTGGACGAACGGACAAAATGGCATAATTGGGGCATTTTTAGGGCAAATCGGTGTGCTATAGCCCACGATTTCGGGGGTAGGCCCGGGGTCTAGGCGTTTTGTGGGCAAACAATTAAAAGGGGCATGCCAGGGAGGTTGGGGATTGTCCCAGTGTGGTCCGTTTAATTTTTCGTGGCCATTTGGGCAGACAAACGGGCAAAACGGCGCAAATGGGGAATTTTCGTAACAAACCGGTGTGCTATTGCCTACGGTTTTGGGGGTGGCCCTAGTGTTCGGGCATGCAGTGGGCTAAAACTCAACCTCTAGATCATTCCAGTGTGGTCCGTTTAATTTTTTGTGCCTATTTGGGTGGACAAACGAGCGTAATAGCTCGAACTGGGAATTTTCGATCTAAATTTGTGTGCTATAGCCCACGGTTTCGGGGGTGGGACCAGGGTTCGAGAATTCTATGGGTCAAAAATTGATCGGGGCATGCAAGGGAGGTTGAGGATCGTCCCAGTGTGTTCCATTTATATTTTCGTGGCTATTTATTAGGATAAACGGGTGAAACGGCATGAACGGGGCATTTTCGAGCCAAATTGGTGTGCTATAGCCCACGATTTTGGGGGTGGGACCAAGGTCCGGGCGTGCTGTGGGCTAAAATTAGATTCGGGTATGCCAGGGAGGTTAGGGATCATCCCAGTGTGGTCCGTTTAACTTTTTGTGCCCATTTGGAAGGAAAAACGGGCGAAAAGGCGCAAAAGGGGTATTTTCGGGCCAAATCAGTGTGTTATAGCCCACTGTTTTGGGGGTGGGCCCAAGGTCCGGGCGTACGTGGGCTGAAAATCGGCCGAGGTATGGCAGAGAGGTTGGGTATCATCCCAGTGTGGTTCGTTTAATTTTTCTTGGCCATTTGGGTGGACAAACAGGTAAAACAGCACAAGAGGGGAGTTTTCAAGACAAATTGGTGTACTATATCCACTGTCTCAGGGGTGGGCTCAGGGTCCGGGCGTGCAGTGGGATGAAAATAAACCGAGGCATGCCAGGGAGGTTGAGGATCATCTCAGTGTGGTTCGGTTAATTTTTTTTGCTATTTGGGTGGACAAACTGGCAAAATAGCATTAACGGGGCATTTTTGGGCTAAATCGGTGTGCTATAGTCCACAGTTTCGGGGGTGGGCCTAAGGTCCGAGCATGCTGTGGTTTGAAAATTGACCGTGGTGTGGTAGGAAGGTTGGGGATCATCCCCTTATAATCCATTTAATTTTTCATGCCCATTTAGGTTGACACGCGAGCGACACATCGCAAAAGGGGTATTTTCAGACAAAATTGGTGTGCTACAGCACACGGTTTTAGGGGTTGGCCCAGGCTCCAAGTATGTTGTGGGTTAAAACTCAACTGGGACATGCTAGGGAGGTTGGGGATCATCCTAGTGTGGTTCGTTTAATTTTTTATGGCCATTTGTGTTGACAAACGGTCGAAACGGAACTAATAGGGCATTTTCGAGCAGAATCGGTGTGCTATAGCTCATGGTTTCCGGGGTGGTCCCAGGGTCCGTGGGTGTTGTGGGTCAAAAATCAACTGGGGCATGCCAGGGAGGTAGGGGATCATCTTAGTGTGGTCCGTTTAATTTTTCATGGCCATTTGGGTGGACAAACGAGTGAAACGATACGAATGGGGCACTTTCAGGCCAAATCGTTGTGCTATAACCCACAGTTTTGGATGTCAGCCCGGGGTCTGGGCATGGTGTGGGTAGAAAATTGATCAGGGCATACCAGGGTGGTTGGGAATCATTACAGTATGGTCAATTTAATTTTTCGTGGCCATTTGGGCAGGCAAAAAAATGGCTGAAATAGGGCATTTTTGGGACAAATCGGTGTGCTATTGCCCACGGTTTTGCGGGTGGGCCTAATGTTTGGGCATGCATTGGGCTAAAAATCGACCTTCGAATCATTCCTGTGTGGTCCGTTTAATTTTTCGTGGCCATTAGGGTGGATGAACGAGCTTAATAGCGCGAACAGGGCATTTTCAAGCTAAATTAGTGTGCTATAGACAACGGTTTTGGGGTTGGACTCGGGGTTCGAGCGTGCTGTGGGTCAAAAATCGTTCAGGGCATGTCAGGGAGGTTGGGGATCATCCCAGTGTGGTTCATTTATTTTTCGTGGCCATTTAGGTGGATAAACGGGTGAAACGGCACGAACGGGGCATTTTCGAGCCAAATCGGTGTGCTATAGCCCACTGTTTTGGGGGTGGGACCAGGGTTCGAGCGTGTTGTATGCTGAAAATCGACCTGGGCATGACAGAGAGGTTTGGGATAATCCCAGTATGGTCCTTTAAAATTTTCATGGCTATTTGGGTGGACAAATAGGCAAAACAGTGCGAATGAGGCATTTTCAGGCCAAATCGATGTGCTATAACCCACGAATTTGGGGTTGGGCCCGGGGTCCAGCTGTGCTGTGGGCTAAAATTCAATTCGAGCATTCCAGGGAGGTTGGGGATAATCCCATTGTAATCCGTTTAATTCTTTGTGCCCATTTGGGAGGACAAACGGGCATAATGGCGCGAACGGGGCATTTTCAAGCCAAATCAGCGTGCTATAGCCCACAGTTTTGCGGGTGGGCCCAAGGTTCGGGCGTGTTGTGGGATGAAAATCGACTGAGGCATGCCAGGGAGGTTGGGGATCATCCCAGTGTAGTTCGTTAAATTTTTTGTAGCCATTTGGGTGAACAAACAAGTAAAACGGCGGAAAAGAAGAGTTTTCAAGCCAATCGGTGTGCTATATCCACTGTCTCAGGGGTGGGCTCAGGGTCCAGGCGTGCAGTGGGACGATAATCAATCGAGGCATGCCAGGGTGGTTAAGGATCATCTCAATGTGGTCAGTTTAATTTTTCATTGCTATTTGGGTGGACAAAATGGCAAAATGGCACGAACGGGGCTTTTTTGGGCTAAATCGATGTGCTATAGTCCACAGTTTCGGGGGTGTGCCTGAGGTTCGGGGATGCCGTGGTTCGAAAATCGATCGTGGTATGCTAGGTAGGTTGGGGATCATCCCATTGTGGTCCGTTTATTTTTTCGTGCCCATTTAGGTGGACACACGAGCGACACGATGCGAATGGGGCATTTTTGGACCAAATCGGTGTGCTATTGCACACTATTTTGGGGGTAGGCCCGGGCTCCGGGCGTGTTATGGGTTAAAAATTGACCGGGGCATGCCAGGTAGGTTGGGGATCATCCTAGTGTGATCCGTTTAATTTTTTATGGCCATTTGTGTGGACAAACAGGCGAAACAGCGCGGACAGTTCATTTTCGAGCAGAATCGGTGTGCTATAGCTCACGGTTTCAGGGGTGTCCCCAGGATACGGGGGTGTTGTGGACCAAAAATTGACTGTGGCATGCCAGGGAGGTAGGAAAGCATCTTAGTATGGTCCATTTAATTTTTCATGGCCATTTGGGTGGACAAACGGGTGAAACGATGCAAACGGGGCATTTTCAGGCTAAATTGTTGTGCTATAACCCATGGTTTTGCATGTTGGCTCGAGGTCTGCGCTTGCTGTGGGCAGAAAATTTATCGAGGCTTTCCAGGGAGGTTGGGGATCATCCCAGTGTGGTCCGTTAAATTTTTCGTGGCCATATAGGTGGACAAACGGGAGAAACGGCATGAATGGGACATTTTCGGGCCAAATCGATGTGTTATAGCCCACGATTTTGGGGGTGGGTCTGGGGTCCGGGCGTGCTGTGGGCTGAAAATCGATTGGCGCATTCCTGGGAGGTTGGGGATCATCCCAGTGTGGTCCATTTAATTTTTCGTGGCCATTTGGGTGGCAAACGGGCAAAACAGCACGAACGTGGCATTTTTGGGCTAAATCGGTGTGCTACAGCCCACAGTTTTGGGGGTGGGCCTGAGGTCCGGGCATGCTGTGGTCCGAAAATCGACCGTGGCATGCCAGGGAGGTTTGGGATCATCCCATTATGGTCCGTTTAATTTTTCGTGCCCATTTAGGTGGACACACGAGAGTCATGGCGTGAAAAAGGCATTTTCAGACCAAATCAGTGTGCTACAGCACACGGTTTAGGGGGTGGGCCCAAGCTCCAGGCGTGTTATAGGTCAAAAATTGACCGTGGCATGCCAGGAAGGTTGGAGATTATCCCAGTGTGGTCCATTTAATTTTTTGTGGCCATTTGGGTGGATAAACGGGTGAAATAGCCTAAACAGGGCATTTATTGGCAAAATTGGTGTGATATAGCCCACGATTTTGGAGGTGGGAACTTGGGTGGACAAATGGGGGAAACAGTGTGAACGAGGCACTTTTAGGATGAATCGATGTGCTATACCCCATGATTTTGAGGGTGGGCTAGGGGTCCAGGCGTGTTGTGGGACAAAAATTAACCGGGGAGTGCCAGGGAGGTTGCGGATCATTCCAGTGTGGTCTGTTTAATTTTTTGTGGACATTAAGGTGGACAAACAGCAAAAATGGCACAAATGGGGCACTTTTAGGGCAAATCGGTGTGCTATAGCCCAGGGTCTAGGCGTGCTGTGGGCCAAAATTTGATCGAGGCATGCCAGGGAGGTTGAGGATTATCCCAGTATAGTCCATTTAATTTTTCGTTGCCATTTGGGAAGACAAAAGAGCAAAACGGCGTAAATGTGACATTTTTCGGACAAATCGGTGTGCTATTGCCCATGGTTTTGGGGGTGGGCATAATGTTCGGGCATGCAATGGGCTAAAAATCAACCTCCAAATCATTCCAGTATGGTCTTTTTAATTTTTTGTGCCCATTTGGGTGGACAAACGGGCATAACAGCACGAACAGGGCATTCTCGAGGCAAATTGGTGTGCTATAGCCCACAGTTTTGGGGTGGGCTCGGGGTTCGAGCGTGCTGTCGGTTGAAAATCAATCGGGGCATGACAGCGAGGTTGGGGATCATCCCAGTGTGGTCCATTTAATTTTTCGTGGCCATTTAGGTGGATAAATGGGCAAAACGGCATGAACGGAGCATTTTCGAGCAAAATCTGTGTGCTATAGCCCACGATTTTGGGGATGGGACCAGGGTCCGGGCGTGCTGTGGGCCAAAAATTGACCTGGGCATTCCAGAGAGGTTGGGGATCATCCCAGTATGGTCCTTTTAAATTTTTGTGACCATTTGGGTGGACAAACAGGCAAAACGGTGCGAATGGGGCATTTTCAGGCCAAATCGATGTACTATAGCCTACAATTTTGGGGTTGGGCCTGGGGTCCAGGCGTTCTGTAGGCTAAAATTCGATTTGGGCATGCCAGGGAGGTTGGGGATCATCCCAGTGTGGTCTGTTTAATTCTTTATGCCCGTTTGGGAGGACAAACGAACGTAATGGCGCAAACGGGGCGTTTTCGGGCCAAACCAGTGTGCTATAGCCCACAGTTTTGGGGGTGGGCCCAAGGTCTGAGCTTGAAGTGGGTTAAAAATTGACCAAGGTATGCCAGGGAGGTTAGGGATCATCCCAGTGTGGTTCGTTTAATTTTTTGTGGCTATTTGGGTGAAAAAATAGGTAAAACGGCACAGAAGGGGAGTTTTCAAGCCAATCGGTGTGCTATATCCACTGTGTTAGGGGTGGGCTCAGGGACCGGGCGTGCAGTGGATCAAAAATCAACCAAGGCATGCCAAGGGGGTTGAGGATCATCTCAGTGTGGTCCGTTTAATTTTTTGTTACTATTTGGGTGGATAAACTGGGAAAATGGCACGAACAGGGCATTTTTGGGCTAAATCGGTGTGCTATAGTCCACATTTTCGGGGGTGGGCCTGAGGTTCGAGCATGCTATGGTTTGAAAATAGATCGTAGCATACCAGGAAGGTTGGGGATCATCCCATTGTGGTCCGTTTAATTTTTTGTGCCCATTTAGGTGGACACACGAGTGACGTGGCATGAAAGGGGCATTTTCAAACCAAATCGTTGTGTTACAGCACACGGTTTTGGGTTTGATCCCGGGCTCCTGGCGTGTTGTGGGTCAAAAATCGATCGGGGTATGCCAGGGAGGTTGGGGATCATCCTAGTGTGGTGCGTTTAATTTTTTGTGGCCATTTGTGTGGATAAAAGGGTGAAATGGCGCGAACAAGGCATTTTCGAGCAGAACCGGTGTGCTATAGCTCACGATTTCAGGGGTGGTCCCAGGGTCTCACGGTGTTTTGGGCCCAAAATAGACTAGGGTATGCCAGGGAGGTAGGGGATTGTCCTAGTGTGGTATGCTTAATTTTTCATGGCTATTTGGGTGGTCAAACGGGTGAAACGATGCGAATGGGGCATTTTCAGGCCAAATCATTGTGCTATAACCCATGGTTTTGGATGTCGGCCTAGGGTCTGGGCATGCTGTTGGTGGAAAATTAATTGGGACATGCTAGGGAGGTTGGGGATTATCCTATTATGGTCCGTTTAATTTTCTGTGGCCATATGGGTAAACAAACATCAAAAACGGTGCGAACGGGGCATTTTTGGGCCAAATCAATATGTTATAGACCATGGTTTTTGGGGCGGGTCCAGGGTACGGGCGTACTGTGGGCTAAAAATCGACTGAGGCATGCCAAGGAGGTTGGGGATCATCCTCTGTTTAATTTTTCTTTCCCATTTGGGTAGCAAACGGTCAAAACAGCACGAACGGGACATTTTTGGGCCAAATCGATGGGCTATAGCCCACAGTTTCGGGGGTGGGCCTGAGGTTTGGGCATGCTGTGGTCTGAAAATTGATCGTGGCATGCCAGGGGGGTTTGAGATTATCCCATTGTGGTCCGTTTAATTTTTTGTGCCTATTTAGTTAGATACACGAGCGACTCAGTGCAAAAGGGGCATTTTCAGACTAAATCAGTGTGCTACAGCACACGATTTAGGGAGTGGGCCAAGCCTCCGGGCGTGTTGTGGGTCAAAAATTGACCGGGACATGCCAGGGAGGTTGGGGATCGTCCCAGTGTAGTCCGTTTAATTTTTTGTGGCTATTTGGGTGGATAAACAGGCAAAATGGCCCAAACAGGGCATTTTTGGGCCAAATTGATATGCTATACCGCACAGATTTGGGAGTGGGCTAGGGGTCCGGGCGTGCTGTGGGACGAAAATAGACCAGGGCATGCCAGTGTGGTTGGGGATCATCCCAGTGTGGTCCATTTAATTTTTTGTGGGCATTTGGGTTGACATACGGAGGAAACTGGGCGAATAAGGAACTTTTGGGACAAATAGATGTGCTATACCCAATGATTTTGGGGGTGGGCCCGGGGTCCAGCCATGTTGTGGGCTAAAAATTGACCAGGGCGTGCTAGGGAGGTTGCTGATCATTCCAGTGTGGTTCGTTTAATTTTTTGTGTCCATTAGGGTGGACGAACGGCCAAAATGGCAGAAATGGGGCATTTTTTGGGCAAATCGGTGTGCTATAGCCCACAGTTTTGGGGGTGGGCCCGGGGTCTAGGCGTGCTGTAGGCCAAACCTTGATTGGTGCATGCCAGGGAGGTTGGGGATTATCCCAGTGTGGTCCTTTTAAATTTTCGTGGCCATTTAGGAAGTCAAACGGGCAAAATGGCACAAACGGGGTCTTTCCGAGACAAATCAGTGTCCCATTGCCCATGGTTTTGAGGGTGGGCCTGATGTCCGGGCGTGCAGTGGGCTAAAAATCAACCTTCGGATCATTCCAGTGTGGTCTGTTTAATTTTTCGTGCCCATTTGGGTGGACAAACGGGCGTAATAGCACGAACGGGACATTTTCGATCCAAATTGGTGTGCTATATCACACAGTTTCCGGGGTGGGCCCAGGGTTTGAGTATGCTATGGGTCGAAAATCAATTGGGGTATGCCAGGGAGGTTAGGGATCATCCCAGTGTGATCCATTTAATTTTTTGTGGCCATTTAGGTGGATAAACGGACTAACGGCATGAACGGGGAATTGTTGAGCCAAATCGGTTTGCTATAGCCCACGGTTTTGAGGGTGGGACCAGGGTCTGGGTGTGCTATGGGCTAAAAATCGACCTGGGCATGCCACAGAGGTTGGGGATCATCCCAGTGTGGTCCTTTTAATTTTTTGTGTGCATTTGGGTGGACAAACAGGTGAAACCATGCGAATGGGGCATTTTCGGGCCAAATCAATGTGCTATAGCCCATGATTTTGGGGTTGGGCCTGGGGTCCGGGCGTGTCGTGGAATAAAATTTAATCTGGGCATGCCAGGGAGGTTGGGGAGCATCTCATTATGGTCCGTTTAATTTTTTGTGCCCATTTGGGAGGATAAACAGTCGTAATGGCACGAACGGGGCATTTTCGGGGCAAATCAGTGTGCTATAGCCTATAGTTTTAGGGGTGGGCCCAAGGTCTGAGTGTGTTGTGGGCTTAAAATCGACCGAGGCATGCCAGGGAGGTTGGGGATCATCCTAGTGTTGTCCGTTTAATTTTTTGTGGCCATTTGTGAAGACAAACGAGCGAAACGGCGTAAACAGGGTATTTTCGAGCAGAATCGGTATGCTATAGCTCACGGTTTCAGGGGTGGTCCCAGGGTCCGTTGGTGTTGTGGGCTGAAAATCAACTAGGGCATGCCAGGGAGGTAGGGGATTATCTTAGTGTGGTCCGTTTAATTTGTCATGGCCATTTATGTGGACAAACGGGTGAAATGATGCAAACGGGGCATTTTCAGGCCAAATCGTTGTGCTATAACCCACGGTTTTGGATGCTAGCCCGGGGTCGGGGCGTCCTGTGGGTAGAAAATAGATCAGGGCATGCCAGTGTAGTTGGGGATCATCCCAGTGTCGTCCATTTAATTTTCCATGGCCATATGGGTGAAAAAATTGAGAAACAGCGCGAATGGGGTATTTTCGAGCCAAATCGATGTGTTATAGCCCACGGTTTTGGGGGTGGCCCCTGGGCCCAGGCGTGTTGTGGGCTGAAAATTGATTGGGGCATGTCAGGAAGGTTAGGGATCATCCCAGTGTGGTCCGTTTAATTTTTGTGGCCGTTTGGGTGGCAAACGGGTAAAATGGCGTGAACGGGCCATTTTTGGGCCATCGGTGTGCTATAGCCCACATTTTTGGGGGTGGGCCTGAGTTTCGGGCATTCTGTGGTCCAAAAATTAACCATCGCATGCCAGGGAGGTTTAGGATCATCCCGTTGTGGTCCATTTTATTTTTCGTGCCCATTTAGGTGGACAGACGAGCGACACGGCGCAAAAGGGGCATTTTCAGACCAAATCAGTGTGCTACAGCACACAGTTTTGGGGGTGGGCCCTGGCTCCGGGTGTGTTGTGGGTCAAAGGCATGGAAGGGAGGTTGGGGATCATCTCAGTGTGGTCCATTTTATTTTCCGTGGCCATATGGGTGAACAAACGGGAGAAATGGCGCGAACGGGTTATTTTCGGGCCAAATCGATGTGTTGTAGCCCACGATTTTTGGGGTGGGTTCGGGGCCCAGGCGTGCGATGGGCTAAAAATCAAATGAGGCCTGCCAGGGAGGTTAGGGATCATCATAGTGTGGTCTTTTTAATTTTTTGTGGCCGTTTGGGTAGTAAACGGGTAAAACGGCATGAACGGGGCATTTTTGGACCATCGATGTGCTATAGCCCACAGTTTTGGGGGTGGGCCTGAGGTCCGGGCATGCTGTGGTCCAAAAATCGACCATGGCATGCCAGGGAGGTCTAGGATCATCCCAATGTGTTCCGTTTTATTTCTTATGCCTATTTAGGTGGACTCACGAGCGACACGGCGCGAAAGTGGCATTTTCAGACCAAATCAGTGTGCTACAGCACACAGTTTTGGGGGTGGCCCCTAGCTCCGAGCGTGTTATGGGTCAAAGGCATACCAGGGTGGTTGAAGATCATCCCATTGTGGTCCTTTTAATTTTTTATGGCCATTTGGGTAGATAAACGGGCGAAATGGCCCAAACAGGGCATTTTTGGGCTAAATTGGTGTGCTATAGCCCACGGTTTTGAGGGTGGGCTAGTGGTCCGGGCGCACTGTGGGATGAAAATAGATCGGGGCATGACAGGGTGGTTGGGGATAATCCCAGTATAGTCCATTTAATTTTTCGTGGGCATTTTGGGTGGACAAACGAGGGAAACAGCACGAACGAGGCACTTTTAGGACAAATCGATGTGTTATACCCCATGATTTTGTGGTTGGGCCCGGGGTCCAGACATGTTATGGGCAAAAAATTAACTGAGGCGTGCCTAGGAGGTTGCAGATCATTCCAGTGTGGTCCGTTTAATTTTTTGTGGCCATTAGGGTGGACAAACAGCCAAAATGGCACAAATGGGGCATTTTTAGGGCAAATCGGTGTGCTATAGCCCACGATTTTGGGGTTGGGCCCGGGTTCTAGGCGTGCTGTGGGACAAAAATTGAACAGGGCATGCCGGGGAGGTTGGGGATTGTCCCAGTATGATCCGTTTGATTTTTCATGGCCATTTGGGCAGACAAACGGGCAAAACAGCGCAAACGGGGAATTTTCGGGACAAATTGGTGTGCTATTGCCCACGGTTTTGGGGGTGGCCCCAATGTTTGAGCATGCAGTGGGCTAAAAATCAACCTTCAAATCATTCCAGTGTGGTCCATTTAATTTTTTATGCCTATTTGTGTGGTCAAACGGGCATAATAGCGCGAATAGGGCATTTTCGAGCTAAATTGGTGTGCTATAGCCCACGGTTTCGGGGGTAGGCCCAGGGTTCGAGCATTCTGTGGGTCAAAAATTGATTGGGATATGCCAGGGAGGTTGGGGATCATCCCAGTGTGGTGCATTTAATTTTGCGTGGTCATTTAGGTGGATAAACGAGCGAAACGGCACGAACGGGGCATTTTTGAGCCAAATCGGTTTGCTATAGCCCACGATTTTGGGGGTGTGACCAGGGTACGGTCGTGCTATGGGCCATAAATCTACCTGGGCATGCCAGAGAGGTTGGGGATCATCCCAGTGTGGTCCATTTAATTTTTTGTGGCCATTTGGGTGGACAAGCAGGCAAAACGGTGCGAATGGGACATTTTTGGGCCAAATCGATGTGCTATAGCCCACGATTTTGGGGTTGGGCCTGGGGTTCGGGCGTGATTTCGGCTAAAATTTAATTCGATTAAGCCAGGGGGGTTGGGGATCATCCCAGTGTGGTTCGTTTAATTTTTTCTCCCCATTTGGGAGGACAAACGGGCGTAATGGTGCGTAAGGGGCATTTTTGGGCCAAATCAGTGTGTTATAGCCCACAGTTTTGGGGGTGGGCCCAAGGTCCAGACGTGATGTATGCTTAAAATTGACCGCGGTGTGTTAGGGAGGTTGGGTATCATCCCAGTGTGGTTCGTTAAATTTTTTGTGGCCATTTGGGTGGACAAACAGGTAAAACGGCTCAAAAGGGGAGTTCTCAAGACAAATTGGTGTGCTATATCCACTGTCTTAGGGGTGGGCTCAGGGTCCGGGCGTGCAGTGGGACAAAAATCAACCTACGAATGTCAGGGAGGTTGAGGATCATCTCAGTGTGGTCCGGTTAATTTTTTTTTTCTATTTGGATGGACAAACTGGCAAAATAGCGTGAACGGGGCATTTTTGGGCTAAATCGGTGTGCTATAGTCCATAGTTTCGGGGGTGGGCATGAGGTCCAAGCATGCTGTGGTTTGAAAATCGCCCGTGACATACCAGGGAGGTTGGGGATCATCCCATTATGGTCCGTATAATTTTTCATGCCCATTTAGGTGGACACACGAGCGATACATTGCAAAAAGGGCACTTTCAGACCAAATCGGTGTGCTACAGTACACGATTTTAGGGGTAGGACCAGGCTCCGAGCGTGTTGTGGGTTAAAAATCGACTGAGGCATGCCAGGGAGGTTGGGGATCATCCTAGATTTGTCTGTTTAATTTTTCGTGGCCATTTGTGATGACAAACGGGCGAAACGGCGCAAACAGGGCAATTTCGAGCAGAATCGGTGTGCTATAGCTCACAGTTTCAGGGGTGGTCCCAGGGTCCGTAGGTGTTGTGGGCACAAAATCAATTGGGCATGCCAAGGAGGTATGGGATCATCTTAGTATGGTCCATTTAATTTTTCATGGCCATTTGGGTGGACAAACCCGATGAAATGATGCGAACGGGGCATTTTCAGGACAAATCGTTGTGCTATAACCCACGGTTTTGGATATCGTCCCGGGGTCTGGGTGTGTTGTGGGTAAAAAATTGATCGGGGCATGCCAAGGTGGTTGGGGATCATCCCAGTGTGGTCTATTTAATTTTGTATGGCCATATGGATGAACAAATGGGAGAAACAGCGCGAACGGGGTATTTTCGGGCCAAATAGATGTGGTATAGCCCACTGTTTTGGGGGTGGGTTTGGGGTCCGGGTGTGCTGTGGGCTGAAAATCGATCGGGGCATGCCAAGGAGGTTGGGGATCGTCCCGATATGGGCTGTTTAATTTTTCATGGCCGTTTGGGTGGCAAACGGGTAAAACGGCATGAACGGGGCATTTTTGGGCTAAATTAGTGCACTATAGCCCACAGTTTTGGAGGCGGGCCTGAGGTCCGAGCATGCTGTGGTCCAAAAATCGACCGTGGCATGCCAGGGAGGATTGGGATCATCCCATTATGGTCCGTTTAATTTTTTGTTCCCATTTAGGTGTACACACGAGCGACACGGCATGAAAGGGGCATTTTCAGACCAAATCAGTGTGCTAATGCACACAGTTTTGGGGGTGGGCCCTGGCTCCGGGCGTGTTGTAGGTCAAAGGCATGCCAGGAAGGTTGGGGATCATCCCAATGTGGTCCGTTTAATTTTTTGTGGCCATTTGGCTAGATAAACGGCCGAAATGGCCCAAGGCATTTTTAGGATAAATTGGTGTGCTATAACCTACGGTTTTGGGGGTGGGCTAGGGATCCGGGCGCGCTGTTGGACGAAAATAGATCGGGGCAAGCCAGGGTGGTTGGGGATTATCCCAATGTTGTCCATTTAATTTTTTGTGGGTATTTGGGTGGACAAACGAGGGAAACAGCGCGAACGAGGCACTTTTGGGAAAAATCGATGTGCTATACACCATGATTTTGGGGGTGGTCTCGGGGTCCTGGCGTGCTGTGGACAAAAAATTGACCGGGGAGTGCCAGGGAGGTTTCGAATCATTCCAGTGTGTTCCGTTTAATTTTTTGTGGCCATTAGGGTGGACAAACGGTCAAAATGGCAAAAATGGAGCATTTTTAGGGCAAATTGGTGTGTTATAGCCCACAGTTACGGGGGTGGGCCCAGGGTCTAGGCGTTCTATAGGCCAAAAATTGAATGGGGCATGCCAGGGAGGTTGGGAATTGTCCCAATGTGGTCCGTTTAATTTTTTGTAGCCATTTGGACAGACAAACGGGCAAACCAACATAAACGGGGCATTTTCGGGACAAATCGATGTGCTATTGCCCACGGTTTTGGGGGTGGCCCCAATGTTTGGGCGTGCAGTGGGCTAAAAATCAACCTCTGGATCATTTCAGTGTGGTCTGTTTAATTTCTTATGCCTATTTGGGTAGACAAACGGGCATAATAGCACGAACTAGGCATTTTCGAGCTAAATTGGTGTGCTATAGCCCACGGTTTCGGGGGTGGGCCAGGGGTTCAAGTATTTTATGGTTCGAAAATTGATCGGGGCATTCCAGGGAAGTTGGGGATCATCCCAGTATGGTTCATTTAATTTTTTGTGGCTATTTAGGTGGATAAATAGGCGAAACGGGACGAACGGGGCATTTTTGAGCCAAATCGGTGTGCTATAGCCCACGATTTTGGGGGGTGGACCAACGTTCGGGCATGCTGTGGGCCAAAAATTGACTTGGGCATGTTAGAGAGGTTGGGGATCATCCCAGTGTGGTCTTTTTAATTTTTTATGGCCATTTGGCTGGACAAACAGGCAAAACGGTGCGAATGGGACATTTTTGGGCCAAATCGATGTGTTATAGCCCACGATTTTGGGGTTGGGCCTGGGGTCCGAGTTTGCTGTATGTTAAAATTCAATCTGGGCATGCCAGGGAGGTTGGGGATCAACCCAGTATGGTTCGTTTAATTTTTTGTACCCATTTGGGAGGACAAACGGGCGTAATGGTGCGAAAGTGGCATTTTCGGGCCAAATCAGTATTATAGCCCACAGTTTTGGGGGTGGGACCAAGGTACGGGCGTGCTGTGGGCTGAAAATCGACCGAGGCATGCCAGGGAGGTTGGGGATCATCCCAGTGTGATTCGTTTAATTTTACATGGCCATTTGGGTGGACAAATAGGTAAAACGGCACAAAAGGGGAGTTTTCTAGACAAATTGGTGTGCTATATCCACTGTCTCAGGGGTGGGCTCAGGGTCCGGGCGTGCAGTGGGACGAAAATCAACCTAGGCATGCTAGGGAGGTTGAGGACCATCTCAGTGTGGTTCGGTTAATTTTTTTTGCTATTTGGGTGGACAAACTGGCAAAATAGCGTGAACGGGGCATTTTTGGGCTAAATCGGTGTGCTATAGTCCATAGTTTTGGGGGTGGGCATGAGGTCCGAGCATGCTGTGGTTTGAAAATCAACCGTGGCATACCAGTGAGGTTGGGGATCATCCCGATGTGGTCCGTTTAATTTTTCATGGCCGTTTGGGTGGCAAACTGGTAAAATGGCATGAACGGGGCATTTTTGGCCAAATCAGTGCGCTATAGCCCACAGTTTTGGAGGTGGGCCTAAGGTGCGGGCATGCTGTGGTCCAAAAATCAATCGTGGTATGAAAGGGAGGATTGGGATCATCCCATTATGGTCTGTTTAATTTTTCGTTCCCGTTTAGGTGTAGACACGAGCGACACGGCATGGAAGAGGCATTTTGAGACCAAATCAGTGTGCTACAGCACACAGTTTTGGGGGTGGGCCCTGGCTCCGGGAGTGTTGTGGGTCAAAGGTATGCCAGGGAGGTTTGGGATCGTCCTAGTGTGGTCCATTTAATTTTTTGTGGCTATTTGGGTGGATAAACGAGCGAAATGGCCCAAACAGGGCATTTTTGGGCCAAATTAGAGTGCTTTAGCCCACGATTTTGGGGGTGGGCTAGGAGTCCGGGCGCGCTGTGGGAAGAAAATAGACCGAGGCATACCAGGTGGTTGGGGATTATCCCAGTGTGGTCCATTTAATTTTTTGTGGGCATTTGGGTGTACAAACGAGGGATACAACGCGAATGAGGCAATTTTGGGACAAATCAATGTGCTATACCTCATGATTTTGGGGGTGGGCCTTGGGTCCAGGCGTGCTGTGGGCAAAAAATTGACTGGGGAATGCCAGGGAGGTTACGGATCATTCCAGTATGGTCTGTTTAATTTTTAGTGGACATTAGGGTGGACAAACGGCCAAAAAGGCATAAATGGGGCATTTTTAGGGCAAATCGGTGTGCTATAGCCCATGGTTTCGGGGGTGGGCCCGGGTTCTAGGCGTGTTGTGGGATAAAAATGGAACGGGGCATGCCAGGGAGGTTGGGGATTATTCCAGTGTGGTCCGTTTAATTTTTCGTGACCATTTGGGCACACAAACGGGCAAAACGGCGCAAACGGGGCATTTTCGGGATAAATTGGTGTGATATTGCCCACGATTTTGGGGGTGGCCCCAATGTCCGGGCATGCAGTGGGCCAAAAATCAACCTTCGGATCATTCCAGTGTGGTTCGTTTAATTTTTTATGCCTATTTGGGTGGGCAAACAGGCATAATAGCGCGAACTGGTCATTTTCGAGCTAAATTGGTGTGCTATAGCCCACGGTTTCAGCGGTGGGCCCGGGGTTTGAGCACTCTAATTTTTTATAGTTTTTTTAATTTTTTGTGGCCATTTGTGCGGATAAACGGGCGAAATAGGGCATTTTTGGGCTAAATCGGTGTTCTATAGAGCACAGTTTTGTGGGTGGGACCGAGGTCTGAGCGTGCTGTTAGCCAAAAATTGACTGGGGCATGCCAGGGAGATTGGGGGTCATCCCAGTGTGGTCCGTTTGATTTTTCATGGCCATTTGGACGGACAAACGGGCATAACAACGCGAATGGGGCATTTTTGGGCCAAATCGGTGAGCTATAGACCATATTTTAGGGTGTGGGCCCGGGTTTCGGGCGTACTATGGGCCAAATCTCGATTGGGGCATATCATGGAGGTTGGGGATCATCCTAGTGTGGTCCGTTTAATTTTTCGTGGCCATTTGGGAGGACAAATGGGCGAAATGGCGCAAACGGTGCATTTTCGGGCCAAATCGGTGGGCCAAAAATCAGTCGGGGTATACTAGGGAGATTGGGAATCGTTTCAATATGGTGCATTTAATTTTTAGTGGCTATTTGGGCAGACAAACAGGCAAAACGGCATGAACAGGGCATTGTCAGGTAAATTGGTGTGCTATAGCCCACAGTTTCGGGGGTGGGCCCGGGGTTCGTGAATGTTGTCAGCAAAAAATTGACCATGGTGTGATAGGGTGGTTGGGGATCATCCCTGTGTGGTTTGTTTAATTTTTTGTAGCTATTTGGGTAGACAAACGGGCGAAATGGGATGAACGGGGCATTTTCGGGCTAAATCGGTGTGCTATAGCCGACGGTTTTTTTGATGGGACCAGGGATCGGGCATGCTATGGGCTGAAAATCGACCGGGGCATGCTAGGGAGATTGCGGATGATCCGAGTGAGACCGAGCGCAAATGGGGGTGCTATAGCCCACGGTTTCGTGTGTGGGCACAAGTTCTGGGCGTGTTGCCGGCTAAAATTCAACCAGGGCATGTCAAATAGGTTAGGGAACATCCCATTGTGGTCCATTCAATTATTTGTGGCCAGTTGGGGTGACAGACGACCAAAACAGCACAAACGGGGCATTTTTGGGATAAATCAATGTCCTATAACCCACGGTTTTGGGGGTGGGCTAGGGGTCCTGACGGGCTGTGGTCCCAAAATCAATCGAGGCATTCCAGGGAGGTGGAGGATCATCCTAGTATGGTCCGTTTAATTTTTCGTGGTCATTTGGGCGGACAAGCAGGTGAAACGGCATGAACGGGGCATTTTTGGGCCAAATCAGTGTGTTATAGCCTATGTTTTTGGGGGTGGGCCCGGGGTCCAGGCGTGCTGTGGGTCAAAAATTGACCAGAGCATGCCATCGAGCTTGTGGATCATCCCAGTGTGGTCCATTTTATTTTTTGTGGCCATTTGCGCAGACAAACGGGCGAAACAGAGCGAACAGGGCATTTTTCGGCCAAATAGGTATGCTATAGCCCACGGTTTTAGGGGTGGGCCCAGGGTTCGGGTTTGCTGTGGGCTGAAAATAGATTGGGGCATTAAAGAGAGGTCGGGAATCATCTCAATGTGGTCCGTTTAATTTTTTGTGGCCATTTGGGTAGACAAAAGAGCGAAATGGCATGAACGAGGCATTTCTAGGCTAAATCGGTGTGCTATAGCCCACGGTTTCGGGGGTGGGCCCGGGGTTCGGGCATGTTGTGGGCCAAAAATTGACCGGGGTCCGGGTATGCTGTGGGCCAAAAATCAATCGAGGCATTCTAGCGAGGTTGGAGATAGTCCCTGTGTGGTCCGTTTAATTTTTCGTGGCCAATTGGGCGGACAAACGGCCGAAACGGCGCAAACGGAGCATTTTTGGGCTAAAAAGGTGAGCTATATCCCATGGTTTTGGGGGTGGGCAAGGGGTCCGGACATGCTGTGGGATGAAAATCGACTGAGGCGTATCTGGGAGGTTGGGGATCATCACAGTATGGTCCATTTAATTTTTCGTGGCCATTTGGGCAGACAAACAGGAAAATGGGCATAAACAGGGCATTATCAAGCCAAATCGGTGAGCTATAGCCTACGTTTGTGGGGGTGGGCCTATAATTCGGGCATGCAGTAGGCTAAAAATTGACCTAGCGTGCCAGAGAGGTTAGGGATCATCCCAGTATGGTCCGTTTTATTTTTTGTAGCCATTTGGGCGGACAAACGGGCAAAACAGCGCGAACGGGGCATTTTCGGGCCAAATCGGTTTGCTATAGCCTACAATTTCAGGGGTGAACCCGGGGTCCGGTCTTGCTGTGGGCCATAAATCGAGGGCATGCCAGGGATGTTAGGTATCATCTCAGTCTGGTCCATTTAATTTTTCATGTCTATTTGGGCAGATAAACGGGCAAAACGGCATGAATGATGCAATTTTAGGCCAAATCGGTATGCTATAGCCCACGATTTAGTGGGTGGTCCTGGGGTTCGGCCGTGTTGTGGGTCGAAAATTAACTGGGTCATGCCATTGTAGTTGGGTATCATCCCAGTGTGGTCCGTTTAATTTTTCATGGCCATTTGGTTAGACGAATAGGCAAAACGGCGCGAACAGGGCATTTTTAGGCCAAATTGGTGTGCTGTAGCCACAGTTTCAAGGGTAGGCCCGGGGTTCAAGCGTGTTGGTTGCTGAAAATAGATTGGGGCATGCCAGGGAGGTTGGGGATCATCCCAGTATAGTCCATTTAATTTTTTGTGGCCATTTAGGCGGACAAACGGGCAAAACGATACGAATGGGGCATTTTCGGGCCAGATCGGTGAGCTATAGTCCATGATTTTGGGGGTGAACCTCGGGGTCCGGGCATGTTGTGTGTTAAAAATTGAACAGGGTGTGTCAGGGAGGCTGGGTATCATCCCACTGTAGTTCATTTAATTTTTTTGGCCTTTTGGGCGGACAAACGGGAGAAACGGCATGAACGGGGCATTTTTAGGCTAAATCGGTGTCCTTTAGCCAACGGTTTCAGGGGTAGGCCCAAGTTTTGGATGTACTGTGGGCTAAAAATTGACCGAGGTGTGCTATGGAGGTTGGGAATCATCCCAGTGTGGTCTGTTTAATTTTTTGTGGCCATTTTGGGGGACAAACGGGCAAAACAGGGTATTTTTGGGCTAAATCGGTATTCTATTGCCCACGATTTTAGGGGTGGGACCAGGGTCTTGGTGTGTTTTCATTCGAAAATTGACCAAGGCATGGCAGGGAGGTTAGGGGTCATCCCAGTGTGGTCCTTTTAATTTTTCGTGGCAATTTGGGCGGACAAACAGGCAAAACGACGCGAATGAGGCTTTTTGGGCAAAATCGGTGAGCTATAGCCCACAGTTTGGGGTGTGGGACTGAGTTCCGGGCGTGCTGTGGGCTGAAACTCAATCAGGGCATGCCACGGATATTGGGGATTATCCCAGTGTGGTCCATTTAATTTTTTGTGGCCATTTGGGCGGACAAATAGGCGAAACGGTGCAAACGGGGAATTTTTGGGCCAAATCGATGTGCTATAGCTCATGGTTTAGGGGGTGGGCCCAAGGTTCATATGTTTTGTGGGTCGAAAATCAACCATGGTATGCCAGGATGGTTGGGGATCATCCCAGTGTGGTCCATTTTATTTTACATAGCCATTTGGGTAGATAAATGGGCGAAGCAGCACGAATGGGGTTCGGGCATTCTGTGGGCCAAAAATCAACCACGGCATACCAGGGAGATTGGGGATCAACCCAGTGAGACGGAGAACAGGGTATTTTTGGACCAAATCGGTGTGCTATAGGCCATGGTTTTGGGGGTGCGCCCATGTTCTGGGCATGCTGTCGGCTAAAATTCAACCGAGGAATGCCATAGAGGTTAGGGATCATCCCAGTGTGGTCCGTTTAATTTTTTGTGGCCATTTAGGGTGACCATAGGGCAAAACAGCATGAATGGGGCATTTTTGGGCTAAATCGATGTCCTATAACCCACAGTTTTGAGGGTGGGCCAGGAGTCCGGGCATGCTGTGGTCCCAAAATCAATCGGGGCATTCTAGGGAGGTTGGGGATCGTCCCAGTATGGTCAATTTAATTTTTTGTGTCCATTTGGGCGAACAAATAGGTGAAACGGTGTGAACGGGGCATTTTCGGACTGAATTGGTGTGCTATAGCCCACGATTTTGGGAGTGGGCCAGGTGTCCCGATGTGTTATGGGCTAAAAATTGATCGAAGCATGCCAGTGAGATTGTGGATCTTCCCATTGTGGTCCGTTTAATTTTTCGTGGCCATTTTGGCGGACAAACAGGTGAAACGGAGCGAATGGGGTATTTTTAGGCTAAATTGGTGTCTTATAGCCCACGATTTCGGGGGTGGGTCTGGGTTCCGGGTATGCTATGATGCAAAAATTGATCGAGGCATACTAGCGAGGTTGGGGACAGTCCCAGTGTGGTCCATTTAATTTTTCGTGGCCAATTGGGCAGACAAACGGGCGAAACGAGCATTTTTGGGCCAAATCAGTTTGCTATAGCCCACTATTTCGGGGGTGGGCCTGGGGTCCATACGTGCTGTGGGACGAAAATCGACCAAGGCATTCCTGGGAGGTTGAGGATCATCACAGTATGGTTCTTTTATTTTTTGTGGCAATTTAGGCAAACAAACTGGCAAAACGGCGCGAATGAGGCATTTTAAGGCCAAATCAATGTGCTATAGCCTATAGTTTTGGGGGTGGGCCCGGGTTTCGGGAGTGTTGTGGGCCAAAAATTAACCGGGGCATGCCAAGGAGGTTGGGAATCATCCTAGTGAGGTCCATTCAATTTTTTGTGGCCATTTGGGAGGACAAACGAGCGAAACGGCGTGAATGGGGCATTTTTGGGCCAAATCGATTTGCTATAGCCCACGATTTTGGGTTGGGCCCGGGGTCCGAGCGTGCTATGGGCTGAAAATCGATCGGGGCATGCCAGGGAGTTTGGGGATCATCCCATTATGGTCCGTTTAATTTTCTATGGCCATTGGGGTGGACAAACAGGCAAAATGGTGCGAACGGGGCATTTTTGGGCTAAATCGATGTGCTATAGCCCACTATTTTGGGGGTGGGCCCAGGGTCCGGGCGTGCTGTTGACTAAAAATCAATCGGGGCGTGTTAGGGAGGTTGGGTATCATCCCAGTATAGTTCTCTTAATGTTTTATAGCCATTTGGGCGGACAAATGGGTGAAACAGCGCGAACGGGGTATTTTCTGGCCAAATCGGTGAGCTATAGCTTATGGTTTTGGGGGTGGGCCCAGGGTCCAGGTGTGATGTCGGCCAAAAATTAATCGGGGTATACTAGGGAGGTTGGGGATCATCCCAGTATGGTCCATTTAATTTTTTGTTGCCATTTGGGTGGACGAACAGGAGAAACAGCTCGAATGGGGCATTATCAAGCCAAATCGGTGTGCTATAACCCACGGTTTCGGGGGTGGGCCAACGTTTCGGGCGTGCTGTGGGATAAAAATCAATCGAGGAATTCCAGGGTGGTTGGGTATCATCCTAGTGTAATTCATTTAATTTATCGTGGCCATTTAGGCTGACAAACGGGCAAAACGGCGCGAATGTGGCATTTTGGGGCCAAATCAATGTACTATAGCCCATGGTTTTAGGGGTGGGCCTGGGTTCTGGGTGTGATATAGGCCAAAAAGCACCCAGGGCATTCAAGGGGGGTTGAGGATCGTCCTACTATGGTTTATTTAATTTTCGTGGCCATTTGGACAGACAAACAGGCGAGATGGCACGAATGGGGCATTTTTGGACTAATTCGGTGTGTTATAGCCAACGGTTTTGAGGTTTGGCCCAGGGTCGGGGCATAGTGTGCGCCAAAAATAGATCAGGGCTTGAAAGGGAGGTTAGGGATCATCCCACTGTGGTCCATTTAATTTTTTGTGGCCATTTGAGCGGACAAACGAGCGAAGCGGCATGAACGGGGCATTTTCAAGCTAAATTGGTGTGCTATAGCCCACAGTTTTGGGAGTGGCCTCGGGGTTCGGGCATGATGTGGGCCAAAATTAGACTGAGGTATGTCAGCATCGTTGGGGATAGTCCCAGTGTGATCCGTTTAATTTTTTGTGCCCATTTTGATGGACAAACGGATGAAACGGCTTGAACGGGGCATTTTCAGGCCAAATCGGTGTGCTATAGCCCATGGTTTTATGGGTGGGCCTGGGGTCCCAGTGTACTGTGGGCCAAATAATGACCGAGGCATGCCAGGGAGGTTGGATCATCCCAGTATGGTCCGTTTAATTTTTTGTGGCCAATTGGGCGGACAAACGGGCAAAACGGTGCGAACGGGGTAATTTTTGGCCAAATCGGCTTGCTATAGCCCACGGTTTCGAGGGTGGTCCCAGGGTCTGGATGTACTGTTGGCTGAAAATTGACTGAGGTGTGCCTGATAGGTTGGGGATCATCACAGTGTGGTCCTTTTAGTCTTTTGTGGCAATTTGAGCGAATAAACGGGCGAAACGGCACGAACGGGGCATTTGTAGGCCAAATCAGTGTGCTATAGCCCATATTTTTGGGGGTGGGCCTGGGTTTCGGGAGTGCTGTGGGCCAAATATTGATCGTGGCATGACAGGGAGGTTAGGGATTATCCCAATAAGGTCCGTTCAATTTTTGGTGGCCATTTAGGAGGACAAAAGGGAAAAATGGTGCGAATGGGGTATTTTCGGGCCAAATCGATGTGCTATAGCCTACGGTTTAGGGTTGGGCTCGGGGTCCAGGGGTTATGTGACCTAAAAATTGACTTATACATGCCAGGGAGGTTGGGGATCATCCCAGTATGGTCCGTTTAATTTTTCATGGCCATTTGGGCGGACAAAAAGGCAAAACAGTGCGAACGGGGCATTTTCAAGCGAAATCGATGTGCTATATCCCACGGTTTCGGATGTGGGCCCTGTGTCTCGGGTTTGCTGTAGGTCAAAAATTGACTGAGGCATTCCAAGGAGGTTGGGGATCATTCTAATATGGTCCGTTTAATTTTTTGTGGCCATTCGGGTGGAAAAACGGGCGAAATGACGCCAACAGGGCATTTTCGGGCCAAATTAGTGTGCTATAGCCCACGGTTTCAGGGGTTAGCCTGGGGTTCGGGTGTGCTGTGGGCCGAAAATTGACTGGGATGTGCTCTAGAGGTTGGGGATCGTCCATGTGTACTTCGTTTAATTTTTCATCGCCATTAGGGTTGACAAATGAGCAAAACGGCGGAATGGGGCATTTTTGGGCCAAATCGATGTGCTATTGGGCCCGGTGTTCGGGCGTACTATGGGCCTTAAATTGATCGAGACATGCCAGGAAGAATGGGATCATCCCAGTGTGGTCCGTTTAATTTTTTGTTCGCCATTTGGGCGGACAAACGGGCAAAAAGACGTGAATGATGCATTTTTGGGCCAAATCGGTGTGATATAGCCCATGGTTTTTGGGGTAGGCCTGGGGTCCGGGCGTGCTGTTAGCCAAAAATTGATCGGGGTAAGCTAGGGAGGTTGGAGATCATCCCGGTGTGGTCCGTTTAATTATTTGTTGACATTTGGATGGATTAACGGGAGAAATTGCACGAAATGAATGGGGTATTATCAAGAAAAATTGGTGTGTTATAGCCCAAGTTTTAGGGGGTGGGCCCGTTATTCGAGAATATTATGGGCTAAAAATCAACCGGGGCATGCTAGGGAAATTGAGGATCATCCCAGTGTAGTCCGTTTAATTTATTGTGGCTATTTGGGCGGACAAATGGGCCAAACGGCTTGAAAGCGGCATTTTCTGGCCAAATCGGTGTGCTAGCCCACGATTTCGGGGGTTGGCTTGGGGTCCGAGCGTGCTGTTTGCCAAACAATGACCGCGGATTGCCAAGGAGGTTGGGGATCATACCAGTGTGGTCCGTTTATTTTTTTATGGCCAATTGGGCGGGCAAACGGGTAAAATGGCGAGAATGGGGCATTTTTAGCAAAATTGGTTTGCTATAGCCCACAGTTTCGGGGGTGGGCCCGGGGTCTGGATGTGCTGTGGGATGAAAATCGACCGAGGTGTGCCTGGGAAGTTGGGGATTACCACAATGTGATACTTTTAGTTTTTTGGGGCAATTTGGGGGATCAAATGGGCGAAACAGCGCGAACGGGGTATTAGCAGGCCAAATCAGTGTGCTATAGCCACAGTTTTGGGGGTGGGCCCAGGTTTTGGGTGTGCTATGGGCTAAAAATTGATCGGGGCATGCCAGGGAGGATGGGGATCATCCTGGTGAGGTTTTTTCAACTTTTTGTGGCTATTTAGAAGGACAAAAGGGCAAAATGGCACGAATAGGGCATTTTCAGGCTAAATTGGTGTGCTATAGCCTACGATTTAGGGTTGGGCCCGGGGTCCGGGGGTGCTGTGAGTCAAAAATTGATCAAGGAAAGCCAGGGAGATATGGGATCATCCCTGTGTGGTCTGTTTAATTTTTTGTGGCCATTTCGGCGGACAAAAAGGTGAAACAATGTAAATAGGACATTTTCGGGCCAAATCAGTGTGCTATAGCCCATGGTTTTGGGTGTGGGCCCTGGGTCCCGGGCGTGCTGTAGATCAAAAATCGATTGACACATTCCAGATAGGTTGGAGATAATTTAAGTATGGTCCATTTAATTTTTTGTGACTATTCGAGTAGACAAACGGGCGAAACGGCGCCAACAGGGCATTTTTGGGCCAAATCAATGTTCTATGGCCCACGGTTCCAGGGGTTGGCCTAGGGTTCGGGTGTGCTGTGGGCCAAAAATCAAATGGAATGTGCTCTGGAGGTTGGGGATCATCCCAGTATAGTTCGTTTAATTTTTTGTAGCCATTAGGGTGGACAAACGGGTGAAACAGCGAAACAGGGCATTTTCGAGCTAAATTGATGTGCTATAGCCCATGGTTTCATGGGTGGGCCTGGGGTCCGGGCGTACTATGGGCCTAAAATTGACTGATACATGCCAGGAAGGTTGGGAATCATCCCAGTGTGGTCCGTTTAATTTTTTGTGGCCATTTGGGCGAACACAAGGGCGAAACAGCGTGAACGATGCATTTTTAGCCAAATTGGTGTGTTACAGCCCACGGTTTTGGGAGTGGGCTGGGGGTCTGGGCGTTCTGTCGGCCGATAATTGATTGGGGTCTGCCAGGGAGGTTGGGGATCATCTCAGTATGGTCCGTTTAAGTTTTCATTGACATTTGGATGGATTAATGAGAGAAACTACACGAACAGGGTATTATCCAACAAAATTAGTGGGCTATAGCCCATGTTTTTGGGGGTGGGACTATGATTCGGGAATACTGTGGGCTAAAAATCAACCGGGGTGTGCCAGGTAAATTGGGGATTATCCCAGTGTGGTTCGTTTAATTTATCGTGGCCATTTGGGCAGACAAACGGGCAAAACGGGGCGAATGGGCCATTTTTTGGCCAAAACGGTGTGCTATAGCCCACAGTTTAGGGGTGGGCTCGGGTTCTGGGCGTGCTGTGGGCCAAAAATGGATTGGGGCGTGCCAAGGGGGCTAGGGATCGTCTCTATGTGATCTTTTTAATTTTTCGTGGCCATTTGGACGGACAAACGGGCAAATCGACGTGCACGGGGCATTTTTGGGCAAAATCGATGTCCCATAGCCACGTTTTTGAGAGGGCCCAGGGTCCGAGCGTGCTGTAGGCCAAAAATCGACCAACATATGCTAGGGAGGTTGGGGATCATCCTAGTATGGTACGTTTAATTTTTTGTGGCCATTGTGGAGGACAAACGGGGAAAACGGTGCGCACGAGGAGTTTTGGAGCTAAATCGGTGTGCTATAGCCAACGATATCAAGGGTGGGCTCAGTGTCTGAGTGTGCTGTTGGTCAAAAATCAACTGGGGCATACTAGGGAGGTTGGGGATCATCCCTGTGTGGTTCGTTTAAATTTTTTATGGCTATTTGGGTGAACAAATTGGCAAAACGGCGCAAACGACGCATTTTTGTGCTAAATCGGTGTCTTATAGCCCACGGTTTTGGGGGTGGGCCAGGTTCTGGGTGTGTTGTGTGTCAAAAATCAATCGGGGCATGGCAGGGTGGTTGGGGATCATCCCAGTGTGATCCGTTTAATTTTTGTGGCTATTTGGGCAGATAAACGGGTGAAACGACATGAACGAGGTATTTTTGGGCCATATCGATGTGCTATAGCCCACGGTTTTGGGGGTAGCCCCAGGGTCCCGACGTGACGTGGGCCATAAATCGACCGGGGCCTGCCAGAGAGGTTGGGTATCGTCCTAGTATGATCCATTCAATTTTTTGTGGCCATTTAGACGAACAAACAGGTGTCAGGGCATGTACGGGGCATTTTCAGGCCAAATCGGTGTGCTATAGCCTACGGTTTTAGGGGGGTCCCTGGTCCGGGCGTGCTGTGGTTCGAAATCAATGTGGTCCGTTTAATTTTTTGTGGCTATTTGGACGGACAAACTGGCAAAACAGCACAAACGAGGCAATTTCGAGCTAAATCAATGTGCTACAGCCCATGATCTTGAGGGTGGGCCCAAAGTTTTAGCGGTTTATTGGCCGAAAATTGGCTGGGGTATGCCAGGTGGGTTGGGGATCATCCTAATGTGGACCATTTAATTTTTCGTCTCCATTTGGGCGAACAAACAGGCGAAAGGTGCGAACAGCGCATTTTTGAGCTAAATCGACGTCCTATAGCCCATGGTTTTGGGGCTGAGCTTGGGGTCCGGGTGTGCTGTGGGCCAAAAATTGATCGGGGCATGCCAGGTAGGTTGGGGATCATTCTAATGTGGTCCATTTAATTTTTTGTGGCCATTTGGATGGACAAACAGGTAAAACAGCGCTAACCGAGTATTTTTAGGCTAAATCGGTGTGCTATAGCCTACGGTTTCAGGGGTAGGCCTGGGGTCCAGACGTTTTGTGGACCAAAAATCAACCAAGGCATGACAGGGAGGTTGGGGATCATCCAAATGTGGTCCGTTTAATTTTTCGTGGCTATTTGGGCGGACAAACAAGCAAAACGGCACAAACAGGGTATTTTTGGGCCAAATCTGTGTGCTTTAGCCCACGGTTTCGAGGGTGGACCCGTGTACCGGGCGTGCTGTAGGCCAAAAATTGACCAGGGCAAGCGAGGGTTGTGGGGATTCATTTAAGTATGGTCCATTTAAATTTTTATGGCCATTTGGGCGGATAAACGGGGGAAACAGCGCGAACAGGGCATTTTAGGGCCAAATTGGTGTGCTATAGCCCATGATTTTGGGGGTGGGCTCGTGGTCTGAGCGTGCTATTGGCCGAAAAGTGACCGGGGCATTCCAGGGAGGTTGGGAATCTTCCCAGTGTGGTCCGTTTTATTTTTCCTGGCCATATGGAGGGGACAAATGGGCGAAATAGCGCAAACGGGGAATTTTCAAGCCAAATCGGTGTGCTCTAGCCAACGGTTTTAGGGGTGGGCTCGGGGTTCGGGCGTGTTGTCGGCTAAAAATCAATTGAGGCATGCCAGGGAGGTTGGGGATCATCCCAGTGAGGTTTGTTTAATTTTTTATGGCCATTTGGGCGGATAAAAAGGCAGAATGGCACGAATGAGGCATTTTTTGACCAAAAAGGTGACATATAGCCCACGGTTTCAGTGTGGGACCGTTCTCTGAGCGTGCTATGGGCCGAAAATTAATTGGGGCGTGCCAGTGAGGTTGGGGATCATCTAACTGTACTTCATTTAATTTTTTGTGGCTTTTTGGGCGAACAAATGTGCGAAATAGTGCGAGCAGGACATTGTAGCCACTTGGGTAGACAAACGGGTGAAACGACACGAACTGGACATATTTGGGCTAAATCGGTGTTCTACACCCCACATTTTTAGGGGTGGAATCGGGGTTCGGGCATGCCGTGGGCCGAAAGTCGATCGGGGTGTGCCAGGGAGATTGGGAATCATCCCAGTATGGTCCGTTTAATTTTTTGTGTCCATTTGGGCGGACAAACGAGTGAAACAGCACGAATTGGGTATTTTTGGGCAAAATCGGTGTGCTATAGCCCATGGTTTTGGTGGTGGGACCAAGGTCTGGGCGTGCTAATTGCTAAAAATCGATCGGGACATGCCAGGGAGGTTAGGGATCATCCCAGTTTGGTCCATTTAATACTTAGTCGCCATTTTGGGGGACAAACGGGCAAACATGCACGAACGATGCATTTTTGGGCCAAATCGGTTTCCTATAAACTACCGTTTTGGGGGTGGGCCAGGGGTCGGGGCATGTTGTAGGCCCAAAATTAATCAGGGCATTTCAGTGAGGTTGGGGATCATCCCAGTATGGTCCGCTTAATTTTCTATGGCCATTTGGGAAGACAAACAGGTGAAACGATAAGAACAGGGCATTTTTTGGCCTAATCGATGTGCTATAACCCACAGTTTTGGGGGTGGGCCCGGGGTTCGAGCGTGTTGTGGGTCGAAAACTAATCGGGGCATGCCAGCGAGGTTGTGGATCATCGTAGTATGGTCCGTTTAATTTTTCATGTCTATTTAGGCAGACAAGCGGGCGAAACAGCGTAAATGGGGTATTTTCGGGCCAAATCGATATGCTATAGCCCACGATTTTTTGGGTGGGCTCGGGGTCCGAGCATGCTATGGGCCTAAAATTGATTGGGGCATGCCAGGGAGGTTAGGGATCATCCTAATGGTGTCTGTTTTATTTTTTGTGACCATTTGGGTGGACAAACAGGAAAAACAGAGCGAACGAGGCATTTTTGGGCTAAATCGGTTTGCTATAGCCCACGGTTTAGGGGGTGGGCCCAGGGTCTGGGTGTGCTGTCATTCAAAAATTGACTGGGGCATTCTAGGGAGGTTGGGGATCATCCCAGTGTGGTCCATTTAATTTTTAGTTGCTATTTGGGCAGACAAACGAGCAAAACAGCTCGAACGGGGCATTTTCGGCCCAAATCGGTGTCCTATAACCCACGATTTTAGGGATGGGCTAGGGGTCCGGGTGTGCTGTAGGCCCAAATTTAATCGACGCATTCCAGGGAGGTTAGGGATTATCCCAATATGGTCCGTTTAATTTTTCATGGCCATTTGGGCGGACATACAAGAGAAATGGCGTGAATGGGGCATTTTTGGGCTAAATCGGTGTGCTATAGCCCACGGTTTTGGGGGTGGGCCCAGGATTCGGCCATGCTGTGGGCCAAAAATTGATCACAGCATGCCAGAGAGGTTGGGAATTATTCCAGTGTGGTCCGTTTAATTTTTTGTGGACATTTGGGTGGACAAACAGGCGGAACGGCGCGAACGGGGCACTTTAGGCTAAATCGGTGTGCTATAACCCACGATTTTTGGGGTGGGACCAGGTTCCGGGTATGTTGTAGTCTGAAAATTGATCAGGATGTGCCAGGGAGGTTGGGGATCATCCTAGTGTGGTCTATTTTATTTTTTGTGGCTATTTGGGCAGACAAATAGGTGCACTTAGACCACGCTTTTGGGGGTGGGCTTGGGGTCTGAGCGTGCTGTTGGCCAAAAATTGATCGGGGCATGCTAGGTAGGTTGGGGATTGTCCCAGTATGGTCCTTTTAAATTTTCATTTATATTTAGGTGGGAAAGCGGGAAAAATGGCACGAACGAGGCATTTTTCCAGCCAAATCGGTATCCTATAGCCCACGGTTTTGCGGGTGGGCCCAGGTCCCAGGCGTGCTGTGGGCTGAAAATCGACTGGGGCATGCTAGGGAGGCTGGGGATTGTCCCGATGTGGTTCATTTAATTTTATGTGGCCATTTGGGCGGACAAACGGGTGAAATGATGCAAACGAGGCATTTTCGGGCTAAATCGGTGCGCTACAACCTGTGGTTTTAGGGGTAGGCACGGGGTTCGGGCATGCTGCTGGTCGAAAATTGGTCGAGACATGCCAGGGAGGTTGGGTATCAATCCAGTGTAGTCTGTTTGATTTTTCATAGCCATTTGGGCTGTGAAACAGGCGAAATAGCATAAACTGGACATTTATGGGCCAAATCAGTGTCCTATAGCCCACGGTTTTAGGGGTGGGACCAGGTTCCAGGTGTGATGTAGACTGAAAATGACTGGGGCATTCCAGGGAGGTTAGGGATTGTCCCAGTGTAGTCCATTTAATTTTTCGTGGCCTTTTGGGCAGACAAACAGGTGAAACGGTGCGAATGGAGAATTTTTGGGCCAGATCGATGTGTTTTAGCCCACGATTTTAGGGGTGGGCTCAGGGTACTGGCATGCTATGGCCCAAAAATTGATCGGGGCATGGCAGGGAGGTTGGGGATTGTCCCAGTGTCGTCCGTTAATATTTTCGTGACCATTTGGGCAGACAAACGGGAGAAAACGCATGAATGGGGCATATTTAGGATAAATTGGTGTTCTATAGCCCACGGTTTCAGGGGTGGGCCTGGGTTTCGGGCGTGCTGTGGGCTAAAAATTGACCAGGGCATGCCAGGGTGATTGGGAATTGTTCCTGTGTAGGCCGTTTACTTTTTCATCGCCATTTGGGCGGATAAACAAGCGAAACGACGCGAATGGGGCATTTTTGGGCAAAATCGATGGGCTATAGCACATGGGTTTGGGGGTTGGCTTGGGGTTCTGGCGTGCTGTGGGCCAAAAACCAACCGGGGTATGCCAGGGATGTTGGGGATCATCCTAATATGGCCCATTTAATTTTTCTTAGCTATTTGGGCAGACAAACATGTGAAACGGCGCAAACAGGGCTGTTTCCGGCCAAATTGGTGTGCTATAACCTACGATTTTGGGGGTGGGCCTGGGTTTTGAGTGTGCTGTTGGCCGAAAATTGACCGGGGCATGCCAAGGTGGTTGGAGATAGTCCCAGTGTGGTCCATTTAGTTTTAATGCCCATTTAGGCGGACAAACGGGTGAAACGGCACAAACTGGGCAATTTTGGGCCAAATTGGTATGCTATAGCCCACGATTTTAGGGGTGGGCCCGGGTTTCAGGCATGATGTGGTCCAAAAATCAACTGGTGCATGCCAGGGAGGTTGGGAATTGTCCCCGTGTGGTCCGTTTAATTTTTTGTGGCCATTTGGGCAGACAAACAGGCGACAGGGCGCAAACGGGGAAATTTCAAGCTAAATCGGTGTGCTACAGCCTATGATTTTGAGGGTGGGCCCAAAGTTTTAGCGTGTTATTGGCCGAAAATTGATTGGGGCATGCCAGGTAGGTTGGGGATCATCCTAGTGTTGACCGTTTAATTTTTCGTGTCCATTTGGGCGGACAAACGGGCGAAACGTACGAATAGGGCATTTTCGGGCTAAATCGACGTCCTATAGCCCATGGTTTTGGGGCTGAGCTTGGGGTTCGGGCGTTTTGTGAGCCAAAAATCAATCGGAAATGCCAGGTAGGTTTAGGATCATCCTAATGTTGTCCGTTTAATTTTTCGTAGCCATTTGAATGGACAAACAGGCGAAATGGCGTGAACCGGGCATTTCTAGGCTAAATTGGCGTGCTATAGCCTACGGTTTAAGGGGTGGGCCCGGGATCCAGTCGTGTTATGGATCGAAAATCAACCAGGGCATAATAGGGAGGTTGGGGATCATCCAAGTATGGTCCATTTAATTTTTCGTTGCTATTTGGGTGAACAAACAGGCAAAACGACACAAACACGGCATTTTTGGGCTAAATCTGTGTGCTTTAGCCCACGGTTTTGGGGGTGGACCCGTGTACTGGGCGTGATATAGATCAAAAATTGACCAGGGCAAGCGAGGACGGTGGGGATTCATTCGAGTGTGGTCCATTTAAATTTTTGTGGCCATTTGGGCGGACAAACGGGGGAAACGGTACGAACAGGGCATTTTTGGGCCAAATTGGTGTGCTATAGCCCACGGTTTTGGGGGTGGGCTCGTGGTCTGAGTGTGCTATCGGCCAAAAAGTGATCGGGGTATGCCAGGGAGGTTGGGGATCTTCCCAGTGTGGTCCGTTTAATTTTTCTTGGCCATATGGAGGGGACAAATGGGCGAAACGGCACAAACAGAGAGTTTTCAAGCCAAATCGGTGTCCTATAGCTAATGGTTTTAGCGGTGGGCTTAGGGTTCGAGCGTGATGTCAGCCAAAAATCAATTGGGGCATGCCAGGGAGGTTGGGGATCATCCCAGTGAGGTTCGCTTAATTTTTTGTGGCCATTTAGGCAGACAAAAGGGTGAAATGGCACGAACGAGGCATTTTTGGACCAAAAAGGTGACATATAGTCCACGATTTCGGTGTGGGACCGTGTTTCGGGTGTGCTTTGGGCCGAAAATTGATTGGGGCATGCCAGTGAGGTTGGGGATCATCTAACTGTGCTTCGTTTAATTTTTTGGGGCTATTTGGGCGGACAAATGGGCAAAACAATGCAAACAGGACATTATAGCCATTTGGGTAGACAAACGGGTGAAACGGCATGAACTGGACATTTTTGGGCTAAATCGGTGTGCTATACCCCATGGTTTTAGGGGTGGGACTGGGGTTCGAGCACGCTGTGGGCTGAAAATCGATCGGGGTGTGCCAGGGAGGTTGGGAATCATCCCAGTATGGTCCATTTAATTTTTCGTGGCCATTTGGGTGGACAAACGGGTGAAATAGCACGAATGGGGCATTTTCAGGCAAAATCGGTGTGCTATAGCCCATGGTTTTGGGGGTGGGACCAAGGTCTGGGCGTGCTAATTGCTAGAAATCGATCGGGGCATGCCAGGGATCATCCCAGTATGGTCCATTTAATACTTTGTCACCATTTGGGGGGACAAACGGGCAAAGAATCACGAACGGTGCATCTTTGGGCTAAATCGGTGTCCTATAACCCACCGTTTTGGGGGTGGGCCATGGGTCGGGGATGTGTTGTAGGCCCAAAATTAATCGGGGCATTTCAGTAAGGTTGGGGATAATCCCAGTGTGGTCCGTTTAATTTTCCATGTCCATTTGGGCAGACAAACAGGTGAAACGATAAGAACGGGGCATTTTTGAGCCTAATCGGTGTGCTATAGCCCACAGTTTTAGGGGTGGGCCCGGGGTCCGGGCGTGTTGTGGGCCGAAAACTGATCGGGGTATGCCAGTGAGGTTGTGGATCATCCTAGTAATGTCCATTCAATTTTTCATGTCTATTTAGGCAGACAAGCAAGTGAAACAGCGCAAATGGGGCATTTTTGGGCCAAATCGATATGCTATAGCCCACGGTTTTTGGGGTGGGCTCGGGGTCTGAGCGTGCTATGGGCCAAAAATTGACCGGGGCATGCCAAGGAGATTGGGGATCATCCTAGTGCTGTTTGTTTTATTTTTTGTGGCCATTTGGGCGGACAAACAGGCAAAATAGCGCGAAGGACGTATTTTCAGGCTAAATTAGTTTGCTATAGCCCACGGTTTAGGGGGTGGGCCCAAGGTCTGGGCGTGCTGTCATCCAAAAATTAACCGAGGCGTTCCAGGGAGGTTGGAGATCAGCATAGTGTGGTCCATTTAATTTTTAGTTGCTATTTGGGTGGATAAACGAGCAAAACGGCTCGAACAGGGCATTTTCGGGCCAAATCGGTGTCCTATAACCCACGATTTTGGGGATGGGCTAGGGGTTCGGGCGTGTTGTAGCTCCAAGTTTAATTGAGGCATTCCAGGGAGGTTAGGGATCATCCTAATATGGTCCTTTTAATTTTTCATGGCCATTTGGGCGGACATATAGGAGAAATGGCGTGAATGGGGCATTTTTAGGCTAAATCGGTGTGCTATAGCCCACGGTTTTGGGGGTGGGCCCAAGATTCGGGCGTGATGTGGGCCAAAAATTGATTGAAGCATGCCAGAGAGGATGGGAATCATCCCAGTGTGGTCCGTTTAATTTTTTGTGGACATTTGGGTGGACAAACGGGCGAAACGGCGCGAACGGGGCACTTTTAGGCTAAATTAGTGTTCTACAACCCACGATTTTGGGGGTAGGACCGGGTTCCGGGTGTGCTATGGGCTGAAAATTGATCGGGGCATACTAGGGAGGTTGGGGATCATCCTAGTGTGGTCCGTTTTAAATTTTGTGGCCATTTGGGCAGACAAATAGGTATGCTTAGACCACAATTTTGGGAATGGGCTTGGGGTTCGAGCGTGTCATCGGCCAAAAATTGGTCGGGGCATGCCAGAGAGGTTGGGGATTGTCCCAGTGTGGTCTGTTTAAATTTCCATGGCTATTTAGGCAGGAAAGCGGGCAAAACAGCACGAATGGGGCATTTTTCGGGCCAAATCGGTATCCTATAGCCCACTGTTTTGCGGGTGGGCCAGGTTCCAAGCGTGTTGTGGGCTGAAAATAGACTGGGGCACGGTAGGGAGGTTGGGGATTGTCCCGATGTGGTTCGTTTAATTTTTTCTGGTCATTTGGGAGGACAAACGGGCGAAACGATGCAAACAGGGAATTTTCGAGCCAAATCGGTGCGTTACAACCTATGGTTTTGTGGGTGGGCCCAGGGTTCGGGCATGCTGTTAGTCAAAAATTGGTCGGAACATGCCAGGGAAGTTGGGGATCATCCCAGTGTGGTTCGTTTAATTTTTCGTAGCTATTTGGGTGGGAAAACGGGCGAAACTGCGTAAATGGGGCATTTACGGGCCAAATCAGTGTCCTATAGCCCACGGTTTCAGGGGTCTGCCCATGTTTCGGGCGTGATATGGACATAAAATTGACTGGGGCGTGACAGGGAGGTTAGGATTGTCCCAGTGTGGTCCATTTAATTTTTTGTGGCAATTTGGGCGGACAAACGGGTGAAACGATATAAATAGGGAATTTTTGGGCCAAATCGGTGTGTTTCAGCCAACGATTTTAAGGGTGGGCTTGAGGTCCTGGCATGATGTGGCCCAAAAATTGATCGAGGCATGCTAGGGAGGTTGGGGATTATCCCAGTGTCATCCGTTTATATTTTCGTGACCATTTGGGCAGACAAATGGGAGAAAACGCGTGAATGGGGCATTTTTAGGATAAATCGGTGTCTTATAGCCTACGGTTTCAAGGGTGGGCATGGGTTTCGGGCGTGTTGTCGGCTAAAAATCGTCCAAGGCATGCCAGGATGATCGGGAATGGTTCTGGTATGGTCCGTTTAATTTTTTGTGGCCATATGGGTGGATAAATGAGTGAAACGACGCGAACAGGGCATTTTTGGGCAAAATCGATGGGTATAGCACACGGTTTTGGGGGTTAGACTGGGGTTCTGGCGTGCTATGGGCCAACAACCAACCGGGGTATGCCTGGGATGTTGGGGATTATCCTAATGTGGTCAGTTTAATTTTTCTTGGCTATTTGGGCAGACAAACATGTGAAACGGCGCGAATTAGGCTATTTCGGGCCAAATCGGTGTGCTATAACCCATAATTTTGGAGGTGGGCCTGGGTTTTGAGTGTGCTGTTGGCCGAAAATCGACCAGGGCATGCCAAGGTAGTTGGGATAGTCCCATTGTTGTCCTTTTAGTTTTTCATGCCCATTTGGGCGGACAAACAGGTGAAACGGCACAAACTGGGCAATTTCGGGCCAAATCGGTATGCTATAGCCCATGATTTTGGGGGTGGGCTCGGGTTTTGGGCGTGATGTGGTCCAAAAATCAACTGGTGCATGCCAGGGAGGTTGGGTATTGTCCCTGTATGGTTCGTTTAATTTTTCGTGGCCATTTGGGCAGACAAATAGGCGACAGGGCACGAACGGGGCATTTTCGTGCCAAATAGGTGGGCTATAGCCCACGGTTTTGGGGGTCATCCCTGGTCCGGGTGTGCTATGGTTCAAAAATTGACCGGGGCATGCCAAGGACAATAGGGATCATCCCAGTGTGGTCTATCTAATTTTTCGTGGCCATTAGGGCGGACAAATGGGTGAAACGGCGGGAACGGGGCATTTTTGAGCCAAATCGGTATGCTATAGCCCACAATTTTGGGGGTGGGCTCGGGGTCCGGGTGTCTTGTGGACCGAAAATAGACTGAGGAGTTCTAGGGAGGTTTGGGATCATCCCAGTGTGGTCCATTTAATTTTTTGTGGCCATTTGGGCAGATAACAAGGCGAAACAACGTGAACAGGGCATTTTCGAGACAAATCGATGTGCTATAGCCTATGGTTTCGGGGGTGGGCCCGAGGTCCGTACGTCCTGTCTGTCAAAAATTGACCAGGACATGCGAGGGAGGTTGGGGATCATCCTAGTGTGTTCCATTTAATTTTTCATGGCCATTTGGGTGGACAAACGGGCACAACGGCACGAACAACGCATTTTTGGGCCAAATCAGTGTGCTATAGACAACGGTTTTGGGTGTGGGCCTGAGTTCCCAGTGTGTTGTAGTCCAAAAATTGACCGGGGTATTTTGGGGAGGTGGGGATCATCCCAGTGTGGTCCGTTTAATTTTTCATGGCTATTTGGGTGGACAAACGGGCAGAACGACATGAATAGGGCATTTTTGGGCCAAATCGGCATGCTATAGCCCACGATTTTTGGGGTGGTCCCGAGGTCATGCCAGGGAGGTTGGGGATCATCCCAGTGTGGTTCGTCAAATTTATCGTGGCCATTTGGGCGGATAAACGTGCAAAATGGTACGAAAAGGGCATTCTCGGGCCAAATCAGTGTGCTATAGCCCACTGTTTTAGGGGTGGGCCCAGGTTACGGGCGTGTTGTGGGGTAAAAATCGACCGAGGCATGATAGGGCGGTTAGGGATCATCCCAAAATGGTCCGTTTAATTCTTCATGGCCATTTGGGGGGACAAATGGTCAAAACAGCACGTACGGTGCATTTTTGGGCCAAATCGGTGTCCTATAACCCACAATTTTGGGGGTGGGCCAGGAGTTGGGGCATGTTGTGGGTCCAAAATTAATCGAAGCATTTTGGTGAGGTTGGGGATCGTCCCAGTGTGGTTCATTTAATTTTTCGTGGCCATTTGGTCAGACAAACAGGTGAAACGGCAAGAACGGGGCATTTTTTAGCCATATCCGTGTGCTATTGCCCACGGTTTTGGGGTTGGGCCCGGGGTCAGGATGTGTTTTGGGCCAAAAACCAACCGAGGCATGCCATCAAGGTTGTGGATCATCCTAGTGTGGTCCGTTTAATTTTTCATGTCCATTTACGCAGACAAGCAACAAAACAACGTGAACGGGGCATTTTTGGGCTAAATCGGTACGCTATAGCCTATGGTTTTAAGGGTGGGCTTGGGGTCCGAGCGTGCTATGGGCCGAAAATTGACCGGGGAACACCAGGGTGATTGCGGATCATCCTAGTGGTGTCTGTTTTATTTTTCATGGCTATTTGGGCGGAGAAACAGGCAAAACAGTTCAAACGGGGCATTTTCAGGCTAAATCGGTGTACTATAGCCCACAATTTTGGGGAAGGGCCCAGGTCCAGGCATGGAAGGGAGATTGGGGATCGTCCTAGTGTGGTCTGTTAAATTTTTCAGGGCTGTTTGGGTGGATAAACGGGCAAAACGGCATAAATGGGGCATTTTCAGGCCAAATCAATGTGCTATAGTCCACGGCTTTGGGGGTGGCCTCGATTCCGGGCGTGTTGTGGGTCAAAATTAACCGGGGCGTGCCATGGAGATTAGGGATCATTCCAGTATGGTTCGTTTAATTTTTCGTGGCCATTTGGGTGGACAAACTGGCAAAATAGTGCAAACCGGGCATTTTCTGGCCAAATCGGTGTGCTATAGCCCACGGTTTTGGGGATGGGCCTCGAGTTTGGGCATGCTGCAGGCTGTAAATCAACCGAGGCATGCCAGGGAGGTTGGGGATTGTCCCATTGTGATTTGTTTAATTTTTTGCGGTTATTTGAGCGGCCAGACGAGCGAAATAGCGTGAACGGGGCATTTTTGAGCCAAACCAGTGTCCTATAGACCACGGTGTCAGGGGTTGGCCCAAGGTCAGGGTGTGCTATGGGCAGAAAATTGACCAAGGCATGCCAGGGTGGTTGGGGATCATCCCAGTGTGGTCTGTTTAATTTTTTGTGGCTATTTGGGCAGGCAAACAAGCGAAACGATGTGAATGGGGCATTTTTTAGTCAAATCAGTGTGCTGTAGCCCACGGTTATATGGGTGGGCCTGGGTTCCTGACTTGTAGTGGGATGAAAATTGATCGGGGCTTGCCAGGACGGTGGGGATCATCCCGGTATGGTCCGTTTAATTTTTTGTGGCTATTTGGGCAGAAAAATGGGCGAAACGGCGCGAACGATGCATTTTTGGGCTAAATAAGTGGTCCATTTATTTTCTTTGTGGCTATTTGGGTGGAAAAATGGGTGAAAAGGCGCAAATAGGGCATTTTCGAACTAAATCGGGGTCCTATAGCCCATGATTTTGGGGGTGAACCCAGGGTCCGAGCATGCTGTGCACCAAAAATCCACTGGGGCGTGCTACGGAGGTTGGGGATCATCCCAGTGTGGTCCGTTTTATTTTTTGTGGCCATTTGGGTCAAAAATGGGTAAAACATCATGAATGGGGCATTTTCGAGCCAATCGGTATGCTATAGCCCATGGTTTCGGAGGTGTTCTCGGGTTCCCGATGTCCTGTGGGCCAAAAATTGATCGGGGCATGCCAGGGTGGTAGGGGATCGTCCCAGAGTGGTTCGTTTATTTTTTTCGTGGCCATTTGGGCGGACAAAGGGGTGAAACAGTGAAAATGGGGCATTTTCGGGCCAAATCGGTGTGCTATAGCCCACGGTTTTGGGGCTGGGCCTGGGGTTCGGGCATGCTGTCGGCTGAAATCAATCGAGGCTTGCCAAGGAGGTTGTCCCAGTGTGGTCCGTTTAATTTTTTACGGTTATTTGGGTGGATAAACGGGCGAAACGATGCGAACAGGGCATTTTTGGGCCAAATTAGTGTCCTATAGCCTACGGTGCCGGGGGTAGGCCCAAGGTCCGGGCATGTTGTGGACCGAAAATCGATGGGGGCGTGCCAAGGAGGTTGGGGATCGTCCCAGTGTGGTCCGTTTAATTTTTAGCAGCCATTTGGGCGGACAAACGGGCAAAACGGCGTGAACGGGGCATTTTTCGAGCCAAATCGGTGTCCTATAGCCCATGATTTTAGGGGTGGGCTCGGGGTCCAGGCGTGTGGTTGGCCAAAAATAGACTGGGCTTTCCAGGGAGGTTGTGGATCATCCTAGTGTGGTCTATTTAATTTTTCGTGGCTATTTGGGCAGACAAACAGGCGAAATGATGTGAACGGGGCATTTTTGAGCCAAATTAGTGTGCTATAGCCCACTATTTTGGGGGTGGGCCCAGGGTTTGGGCGTACTGTTGGCTAAAAATCGACTGGGGCATGCCAGGGAAGTTGGGGATCATCCCAGTATGGTCCATTTAATTCTTCATGGCCATTTAGGGGGACAAACGGGCAAAATAGCATGAACGGTGCATTTTTGGGCCAAATCAATGTCCTATAACCCATGATTTTGGGGGTGGGCCAGGGGTCGGGGCATGTTGTGGGCCCAAAATTAATCGGGGAATTTCAGTGAGGTTGGGGATCATCCCAGTATGGTTCGTTTAATTTTTCATGGCCATTTGATAGGACAAACAGGTGAAACGGTAAGAACAGGGCACTTTTAAGCCATATCGGTGTGCTATAGCCCACGGTTTTGGGGGTGGGCCCGGGGTCCGGGCGTGTTGTGGGCCGAAAACCAACTGAGGCATGCCAGCGAGATTGTGGATCATCGTAGTGTGGTCTGTTTAATTTTTCATGTCCATTTATGTAGACAAGCGGGTGAAACAGCGCGAACAGGCCATTTTCGGGGCAAATCAGTATGCTATAGCCCATGATTTTGGGGGTGGGCTCGGGGTCCGAGCGTGCTATGGGCCAAAAATCAACTGGAGTGTGCTAGGGTGTTTGGGGATTATCCTAGGGGTGTCTGTTATATTTTTTATGGCTATTTGGACGGACAAACAGGCAAAACAGCTCAAACGGAGCATTTTTGGGCTGAATCGGTGTGTTATAGCCCACTATTTAGGGGGTCGGCTCGGGGTCTAGGTGTGCTATCATCCAAAATTTGACCGGGGCATTCCAGGGAGATTGGAGATCATCCCAGTGTGGTCCGTTTAATTTTTAGTTGCTATTTGGACGGATAAACGGGCAAAACGGCTTAAACGGGGCATTTTTGGGCCAAATCTGTGTCCTATAACCCATGGTTTTGGGGTGGGCCAGGGGTCCGAGCGTACTATGGGCCCAAAATCAATTGAGGCATTACAGGAGGTTAGGAATCATTCCAATGTGGTCCGTTTAATTTTTCATGGCCATTTGGGCGCACATACAGGCGAAATGGCGTGAATGGGGCATTTTTGGGCTAAATTGATGAGCTATAGCCCATGGTTTTGGGGGTGGGATCGAGTTTCAAGTGTGCTGTGAGCTGAAAATTCATAGGGGTGTGCCAGGGAGGTTGGGGATCATTCCAATGTGGTCCGTTTTATTTTTCGTGGCCATTTGGGCGGACAAACGAGCGAAACAGCGCGAATGGGGCATTTTTGGGTCAAATCATTATGCTATAGCCCACGGTTTTGGGGGTGGGCTTGGGGTCTTGGTGTGTTGTCGGTCAAAAATTGACCGGGGGGTGCCAGGGAGGTTGGGGATCATCCCAGTATAGTTCGTTCAATTTTTTGTGGCTATTTGGGCGGATAAACGGGCAAAAAGGTAGGAAAGGGTCATTTTCAGGCCAAATCGGTGTGCTATAGACCATGGTTTTGGGGGTGGGCCTGGGGTCCGAGCGTGCTGTCGGCCAAAAATTAGTCGGGGCGTGCCATAGAGGTTGAGGATTGTCCTAGTGTGGTTCATTTAAATTTTCATGGCTATTTGGGCGGGAAAGCGGGTAAAACGGCATGAACGGGGCATTTTCGGGCCAAATCCGTGTCTTATAGCCCACGGTTTTGGGGGTGGGCCCAGGTTTTGATAGTGCTATGGGCTGAAAATCGACCAGGGCGCGCCAGGGAGGTTGGGTATTGTCCCAATGTGATCCGTTTAATTTTTTGTGGTCATTTGGGTGGACAAACGAGCGAAACAAAGCGAATAGGGCATTTTTAGGCCAAATCGATGCGCTACAACCTATAGTTTTGGGGGTGGGCCCGGGGTTCGGGCATGCTGCTGGCTGAAAATTATTCGGGGCGTGCCAGGGAGGTTGGGGATCATCCCAGTGTTGTCCATTTAAATTTTGGTAGCCATTTGTGCAGAAAAATGGGCAAAAAGGCCAAACGGGGCATTTACGGGCCAAATCAGTGTCCTGTAGCCCACGGTTTCAGGGGTGGGCCCAGGTTCCGGGCATGGTGTGAACTGAAAATCGATTGGGGCATGCTAGAGAGGTTAGGTATTGTTCCAGTGTGGTCCATTTAATTTTTCGTGGCCATTTGGGTGGACAAACGGGTGAAATAGTGCGAACGGGGCATTTTCGGGCCAGATCGGTTTGTTTCTGCCCACGATATTGGGGGTGGGTTCGGGGTCCTGGCATGCTGTCGGCTGAAAATCGACCAGGGCGTGCCAGGGTGGTTGGGAATTTTTCCAGTGTGGTCCTTTTAAATTGTTGTGACCATTTGGGCGGACAAACGGGAGAAAAGGTGCGAATGGGGCATTTTTGGGATAAATAGGTGTCCTATAGCCTACGGTTTCAGGGGTGGGCCTGGGTTTCGGGTGTGCTGTGGGCTAAAAATTGACTAGGTCTTGCTAGGGAAGTTAGGAATGGTTCCAGTGTGGTTCATTTAATTTTTTGTGGCTATTTGGGCGAATAAACTGGCAAAATAACGTAAAAGGGGCATTTTAGAGCAAAATTGATGTGCTGTAGCACACGGTTTCGGGGGTTGGCCCGAGGTTCTGCCATGCTGTGGGACAAAAACCAACCAAGGCATGCCAGGGATATTGGGGATCATCCTAATGTGGTCCGTTTAATTTTTCATGGTTATTTGGGTGGACAAACATTTGAAACGGCACGAACGGGGCTATTTTGGGTTAAATCGATGTGCTATAGCCCACGGTTTTGGGGGTGGGCTCGGGTTTCGAGAGTTCAGTCAGTCAAAAATTGATCGAAGCATGCCAAGGTGTTTAGGGATCATCCCAGTGTGGTCCGTTTAATTTTTCATTGCCATTTGAGCAAACAAACGGGTGAAACAGCATGAACTGGGCATTTTGGGCCAAATTGGTATGCTATAACCCACGGTTTAGGGGGTGGTCCTGGGTTTTGGGCGTGATGTGGTCCAAAAATCAATTGGAGCATGCCATGAAGGTTGGGAATCATCTTCGTGTGGTCCGTTTAATTTTTTGTAGGGCGGAGAAATGGGTGAAATGGCGCGGACAGGGCATTTTAGGGCCAAATCGTTGTGCTATAGCCCACAGTTTTGGGGGAGCAACCGAGATCTGTACGTACTGTAAGCTGAAAATCTACCAGGGCATGCCAGGGAGGTTGGGGATAATCCCAGTGTGGTCCATTTAATTTATCGTGGCCATTTGGGCAGAGAAATGGGCAAAACGGTGCGAACGGGGCAAATTTTTGCCAAATCGGGGTCCTATAGCCCATGGTTTTGGGGTGGGCCCGGGTTAGGGGCGTGCTGAGGGCTTAAAATCGAATGGGTCATATCAGGGAGGTTGGGGATCATCCCAGTGTGGTTGGTTCAATTTTTAATGGACATTTGGGCGAACAAACAGGCAAAATGGCGCGAATGAGGCATTTTCGGGCCAAATCAGTGTGCTATAGCCCATGATTTTAGGGGTGGACCCGACTCCAGGCATACCAGGGAGGTTGGGGATTGTCCTAATGTGGTCCTTTTAATTTTTTGTGGCCATTTGGGTGGACAAACGGGCGAAATGATGCGAATGAGGCATTTTGGGCCAAATCGGTGCGCTACAGCCTATAGTTTTGGGGGTGGGCCGGAGGTCCGGGCATGCTGTTGGCTGAAAATTGGCCAGGACATGCCAGGGAGGTTGGGGATCATCTCAGTATGGTCCGTTTAATTTTTGGTAGCCATTTGTACAAAAAAATAGGCAAAACGGGACAAACGGGGCATTTACGGGCCAAATCAGTGTCCTATAGCCCACGGTTTCAGGGGTGGGCCCAGGTTTCGGGCATGCTGTGGACTAAAAATCGATCAGGGCATGGCAGGGAGGTTTGGGATCATCCTAGTATGGTCCATTTAATTTTTCGTGGCCATTTGGGCGTACAAACGGGTGAAACGGTGCAAACGGGGCATTTTTGGGCCAGATCGGTTTCTTTCACCCATCATTTCAGGGGTGAGCTTGGGGTCCTGGCATGCTGTGGGCCAAAAATCAACCTAGCCTTGCCAAGGAGGTTGAGAATTTTCCCAGTGTGGTCCTTCTAAATTTTCATGACTCTTTGGGCGTACATACAGGAGAAAAGTCGCGAATAGGGCATTTTTGGGATAAATTGGTGTCCTATAGCCCACGATTTCAGGGGTGGGCCTGGGTTTCGGGCGTGCTATGGGCTAACAATTAACTAGGGCATGCCAGGGAGGTTGGGAATAGTTCCAGTGTGGTCCGTTTATTTTTTGTGGCCATTTGGGCGGATAAACGATTGAAACGACGCGAATGGGGCATTTTTGGGTCAAATCATTATGCTATAGCCCACGGTTTTGGGGGTGGGCTCGGGGTCTGGGTGTGTTATCTGTCAAAAATCAACCGGGGGTGCCAGGGAGGTTGGGGATCATCCCAGTGTAGTTCGTTCAATTTTTTATGGCCATTTGGGCGGATAAACAGGCGAAAAGGTGGGAACGGGGCATTTTCAGGCCAAATCGGTGTGCTATAGACCACGATTTTGGGGGTGGGCCTGGGGTGGTTGGGGATTGTCCTTGTGTGGTCCGTTTAAATTTTCATGGCAATTTGGGCTGGAAAGCAGGCAAAATGGCATAACGGGGCATTTTCGGGCCAAATCGGTGTCTTATAACCCACGGTTTTGGGGGTGGGCCCAGGTTTCGATTGTTCTATAGGCTGAAAATCTCCCAGGGCGAGCCAGAGAGGTTGGCGATTGTCCCAATGTGGTCCGTTAAATTTTTCGTGGCCATTTGGGAGGATAAACGGGCGAAACGATGGGAACAGGGCATTTTTAGGCCAAATCAATGCGTTATAGCCTATAGTTTTGGGGGTGGGCCTGGGGTCTGGGATTGCTGTTGGCCAAAAATTGGCCGAGGCATGACAGGGAGGTTGTGTATCATGCCAGTGTGGTCCATTTAATTTTTGGTAGCCATTTGTGCAAAAAAAAGGGCAAAACGGCCAAACAGGGCATTTACGGTCCAAATCAGTGTCTTATAGCCCACGGTTTCAGGGGTGGTCCTAGGTTTCGGGCATGCTATGGACTGAAAATCGATCGAGGCATCCCATAGAGGTTAGAGATCATTCCAGTGTGGTCCATTTAATTTTTTGTGGCCATTTGGGTGGACAAACGGGTGAAATAGTGCGAACAGGGCATTTTCGGGCCAGATCGGTTTGTTTCAGCCCACGATTTTGGGGGTGGGTTCGGGGTCCTGGCATGCTGTGGGCCAAAAATTGATCAAGGCGTGCCAGGGAGGTTGGGGATTTTCCCAGTGTGGTCCTTTTAAATTTTTGTGACCATTTGGGCGGACAAACGGGAGAAAAGGTGTGAATAGGGCATTTTTGGGATAAATCGATGTCTTATAGCCTACGGTTTCAGGGGTGGGCCTGAGTTTCGGGCATGCTGTTGGCTAAAAATTGACCAGGGCATGCTAGGGAAGTTAGTTATGGCTCTAGTGTGGTTCGTTTAATTTTTCGTGGCTATTTGGGCGGATAAACAGGCAAAACGACGAAAATGGGGAATTTTCAGGCAAAATTTATGTGGTATAGCACACGATTTCGGGGGTTGGCCTGGGGTTCTACCATGCTGTGGGCCAAAAACCAATCGGGGCATACCATGGATGTTGGGGATCATCCTAATATGGTCCGTTTAATTTTTCATGGCTATTTGGGCGAACAAACATTCGAAACGGCGCGAACGGGGCTATTTCGGGCCAAATCGGTGTGCTATAGCCCACGGTTTTGGGGTTGGGCTCGGGTTTCGAGAGTGCAGTCAGCCAAAAATTGATTGAAGCATGCCAAGGTGTTTGGGGATCATCCCAGTATAGTCCGTTTAATTTTTTGTAGACATTTGTGCAGAAAAACGGGCGAAACGGGACAAACGGGGCATTTACAGGCCAAATCAGTGTCCTATAGCCCACGATTTCAGGGGTGGGCCCAGGTTCTGGGCATGCTGTGGACTAAAAATTGATCAGGGCATGCCAGAGAGGTTTTGGATCATCCCAGTGTGCTCCATTTAATTTTTCGTGGCCATTTGGGCGTACAAACGGGCGAAATGGTGCAAATGGGGCATTTTTGGGCCAGATCGGTTTGTTTCACCCATCATTTTGGGGGTGCGCTCGGGGTCTTGGTATGATGTGGGCCAAAAATCGACAAAGCCTTGCCAGGGAGGTTGAGGATTGTCCCAGTGTGGTCCTTTTAAATTTTCATGACTATTTGGGCGGACAAACGAGAGAAAAATCGCGAATAGGGCATTTTTGGGATAAATTGCTGTCCTATAGCCCACGGTTTCAGGAGTGGGCCTGGATTTCGGGCGTGCTATGGGCTAACAATTAACCAAGGCATTCCAGGGAGGTTGGAAATAGTTCCAGTGTGGTTCGTTTATTTTTTGTGGCTATTTGGGCGGATAAACGGGTGAAACGATGCGAATGGGGCATTTTTGGGTCAAATCATAATGCTATAGCCCACGATTTTGGGGGTGGTGTGTTGTCAATCAAAAATCAACCGGGGGGTGCCAGGGAGGTTGGAGATCATCCCAGTGTAGTTCGTTCAATTTTTTGTGGCCATTTGGGTGGATAAACAGGCGAAAAGGTGGGAACGAGGCATTTTCAGGCTAAATCGGTGTGCTATAGACCACGATTTTGGGGGTGGGCCTGGGGTCCGAGCATGCCGTCGGCCAAAAATCGGTTGGAGCATGCCAAGGAGGTTGGGGATTTTCCTAGTGTGGTCTGTTTAAATTTTCATGGCTATTTGGGCGGGAAAGCGGGAAAAACGACATGAACGGGGCATTTTTGGGCTAAAGTGGTGTCTTATAGCCCATGATTTCGGGGGTAGGCCCAGGTTTTGATCGTTTTATGGGCTGAGAATCGACCAGGGCGCGCCAGGGAGGTTGGGGATTGTCCCAATGTGGTCCGTTTAATTTTTCGTGGCCATTTTGGGTGGATAAACAGGCGAAACGATGGGAACAGGGCATTTTTAGGCCAAATCGATGCGCTACAGCCTATAGTTTTAGGGCTGGGCCCGGGGTCTGGGCATGCTGTTGGCCAAAAATTGGCTGAGGCATTTCAGGGAGGTTGTAGATCATCCCAGTGTGGTCCATTTAATTTTTCGTAGCCATTTGTGCAGAAAAATGGGCGAAACGGCCAAACAGGGCATTTACGGGCTAAATCAGTGTCCTATAGCCTACGGTTTTAGGGGTGGGCCCATGTTTCGGGCATGCTATGGACTGAAAATTGATCGGGGCATGACAAAGAGGTTAGGGGTCAATCCAGTGTGGTCCATTTAATTTTTCATGTCCATTTGGGTGGACAAACGAGTGAAATAGTGCGAACGGGGCATTTTCGGGCCAAATCGGTTTGTTTCAGCCCACGATTTTGGGGGTGGGTTCGGGGTCCTGGCATGTTGTGGGCTAAAAATCGACCAAGGCATACCAGGGAGGTTGGGGATTTTCCCAGAGTGGTCCTTTTAAATTTTCGTGACCATTTAGGAAGACAAATAGGAGAAAAGGCACGAATGGGGCATATTTGGGATAAATCGGTGTCCTATAGCCTACGGTTTCAGGGGTGGGCCTGGGTTTCGGGCGTACTGTTGGCTAAAAATTGACCAGGGCATGCTAGGGAAGTTAAGAATGGTTCTAGTGTGGTTCTTTTAATTTTTCATGGCTATTTGGGCGGATAAATGGGTGAAACGACGCAAATGGGGCATTTTCAGACAAAATTGATGTGCTATAGCACACGGTTTTGGGTGTTGGCCTGGGGTTCTGCCATTCTGTGGGCCAAAAACCAACCGGGGCATACCAGGGATGTTGGGGATCATCCTAATATGGTCTGGTTAATTTTTCATGGCTATTTGGGCGGACAAATATTTGAAACGGCGAACGGAATCGGTGAGCTATAGCCCACGGTTTTGGGGGTGGGCTTGGGTTTCGAGAGTGCAGTCAGCTAAAAATTGATCAAAGCATTCCAAGGTATTTCGGGATCATCCCAGTGTGGTCCGTTTAGTTTTTCATTGCCATTTGGGCAGACAAACGGATGAAACAGCACGAACTGGGCATTTTCGGTCCAAATCGGTATGCTATAACCCACGGTTTAGAGGGTGGGCCTGGGTTTTGGGCGTGATGTGGTCTAATAATCAACTGGAGCATGCCAGGGAGGTTGGGAATCGTTCTCGCGTGGTCCGTTTAATTTTTCGTAGGGCGGAGAAACGGGTGAAATGGCGCGGACAGGGCATTTTCGGGCCAAATTGTTGTGCTATAGCCCACAATTTTGGGGAAGCGACCGAGGTCTATGCGTGCTGTCAGCCAAAAATCTACCGGGGCATGCCAGGGAGGTTGGGGATCATCCCAGTGTGGTCCATTTAATTTATTGTGGCCATTTGAGTGGAGAAATGGGAAAAACGGTGCGAACGTGGCATATTTTGGCCAAATCGGTGTCCTATAGCCCATGGTTTTAGGGTGGGCCCAGGTTAGGGGCATGCTATGGGCTGAAAATCGACTGGGGCATGTTAGGGAGGTTAGGGATCATCCCATTACAGTTGGTTCAATTTTTAATGGACATTTGGGCAAACAAACAAGCAAAATGGCACGAATAAGGTATTGTATGGCCAAATCAGTGTGCTATAGCCCATAATTTTGGGGGTGGGCCCGACTCCAGGCATGCCAGGGAGGTTGGGGATTGTCCCAATGTGGTTCGTTTAATTTTTTGGCCAGTTGGGCTGACAAATGGGCGAAACGATGTGAACGAGGCATTTTTGGACCAAATCGGTGCGCTACAGCCTATAGTTTTGAGGGTGGGCCCGTGGTTCGGGTATGCTGTTGGGCGATAATTGGCTGGGGCATGCCAGGGAGTTTAGGATTATCTCAGTATGGTCCATTTAATTTTTGGTAGCCATTTGTGCAGAAAAATGGGCGAAATAGGACAAACAGGGTATTTACAGGCCAAATCAGTGTCCTATAGCCCACGGTTTCAGGGGTGGGCCTAGGTTTCGGGCATGCTGTGGACTGAAAATTTATCAAGGCATGCCAGGGAGGTTAGGGATCATCCCAGTGTGGTCCATTTAATTTTTTGTGGCCATTTGGGCGTACAAACGGGTGAAACGGGGCAAACGGGGCATTTTTGGGCCAGATCGGTTTGTTTCACCCATCATTTCGGGGGTGCGCTCGGGGTCCTAGCATGCTGTGGGCCAAAAATCGACCAGGGCTTTCCAGAGAGGTTGAGGATTTCATAGTATGGTCCTTTTAAATTTTCATGACTATTTGGGCGGACAAACAGGAGAAAAGTCGCGAATAGGGCATTTTTGGGATAAATCGGTGTCCTATAGCCCACGGCTTCAGGGGTGGGCCTGGGTTTCGGGCGTGCTGTGGGCAAACAATTAACCAGGGTATGCCAGGGAGGTTGGGAATGGTTCCAGTGTGGTCTGTTTAATTTTTTATGGCCATTTGGGTGGATAAACTGGCGAAACGATGCGAAGAGGGCATTTTCGGGCAAACTTGATGTGCTATAGCACACGGTTTCGCAGGTTGGCCCGGGGCTCTGGCATGCTGTGGGCCAAAAACTAATCAGGGCATGCCAGGGATGTTGGGGATCATCTTAATATGGTCCGTTTAATTTTTCATGGCTATTTAGGCAGACAAACATTCGAAACGATGCAAACGGGGCTATTTTGGGGCAAATCGGTGTGCTATAGCCCACAGTTTTGGGGGTGGGCCTGAGTTTCGAGAGTTCTGTCAACCAAAAATCGATCGGGACATGCCAAGGTGTTTGGGGATCATCCCAGTGTGGTCCGTTTAATTTTTCATTGCTATTTGGGTCGACAAACGGGTGAAACAGAATGAACTGGGCATTTTCGGGCTAAATCGGTATGCTATAGCCCACAGTTTTGGGGGTGGCCCTGGGTTTTGGGCGTGATGTGGTTAAAAAATCAACTGCGGTATGCCAGGGAGGTTGGTAATCATCCCCGTGTGATCCGCTTAATTTTTGGTAGCCATTTGGGTGGAGAAATGGGTGAAACGGCATGGACAGGGCATTTTCGGGCCAAATCGGTGTGCTATAGCCCACATTTTTGGGGGAGCAACCGAGGTCTGTGTGTGATGTCGTCCAAAAATCTACCGAGGCATGCCAGGGAGGTTAGGGATCATCCCAGTGTGGTCCATTTTATTTATCGTGGCTATTTGGGTGAAGAAAAGGGCAAAACGACGCGAATGGGGCATATTTTCGCAAAATCGATGTCTTTACGGTTTTGGGGTTAGCCTAGGTTACAGGTGTGCTGTGGGCTGAAAATCAACTGGGGCATGTCAGAGAGGTTGGGGATCATCCCAGTGTGGTTGGTTTAATTTTTAATGGACATTTGGGCAAACAAATAGGCAAAACGGCACGAACGGGGCATTTTTCGGCCAAATCAATGTGCTATAGCCCACGATTTTGGGGTTGGGCCCAGCTCCAAGCGTGCCAAGGAGGTTGGGGATCATCCCAATGTGGTCCATTTAATTTTTCATGGCTGTTTGGGTGGACAAACGAGCAAAACAGCATGAACGAGGCATTTTCAGGCCAAATCGATGTGCTATAGCCCACGGTTTTAGGGGTGGGCTCGGATCCGGGCATGTTGCAGGTCAAACATCGATCGGGGCATGCCATGGAGATTGGGTATCATCCCAGTGTGGTTCGTTTAATTTTTTGTGGCTATTTGGGCGAAGAAATAGGCAAAACGGCACAAACCGGGCATTTTCTGGCCAAATTGGTGTGATATAGCCCACGGTTTTGGGGATGGACCTAGAGTTTGGGCGTGATGTGGGCCGTAAATTAATCGGGGGCATGCCAGGGAGGTTGGGATCATCCCAGTGTGGTCCGTTTAATTTTTTGTGGCCACTTAGGCGGACAAACGAGCGAAACAGCATGAATAGGGCATTTTAAAGCCAAATAAGTATGCTTCAGCCCACGGTTATATGGGTGGGCCCGAGTTCCCGACGTGCAGTGTGGTGAAAATTGACTGGGGCATGCCAGGGAGGTGGGGATCATCCTAGTATGAACCGTTTAATTTTTCGTGGCTTTTTGGCTAGAAAAAATGGCAAAACAGCGCAAACGATGTATTTTTGGGCCAAATTGGTGTGCTATAGCCCACAGTTTTGGGGGTAAGCCTGGGGTCCAGGTGTTCGGTAGGTCAAAAATCAATCGAGGCATGCCAGGGAGGTTGGGGATCATCCTAGTGTGGTCCATTTATTTTTTTGCGGCTATTTGGGCAGACAAATGGGTGAAAAGGCGCAAATGGGGCATTTTCGAGCTAAATCTGTGTCCTATAGCCTATGATTTTGGGGGTGGACCCGGGGTCCAGGCGTGTTGTGGGCCAAAAATCGATTGGGGTGTGCCAGGGAGGTTGGGGATCATCCCAGTGTGGTTCGTTTAATTTTTTGCAGCCATTTGGGCGGACAAATAGGCAAAACGGCGCAAGCAGGGCACTTTTCGGGCCAAATCGGTGTCCTATAGCCCATGATTTTAGGGGTAGGCCCGGGGTACAGGAGTGTTGTTGGCCAAAAATAGACTGGGCATTTCAGGGAGGTTGAGGATCATCCTAGTATGGTCCATTTAATTTATTATGGCATTTGGGCAGACAAACAGGCAAAATGATGTCAACGGGGCATTTTCGGACCAAATCAGTGTGCTAGAGCATACGATTTTGGGTTGGGCCTGGCGTCCATGCGTACTATCTCCTGAAAATTGACTGGGGCATGCGAGGGAGGTTGGGGATTGTCCAGTGTGGTTCGTTTAATTTTTAATTGCCATTAGAGCGGACAAACTGGCGAAACAGCATGAACGGGGGGCGCTTTCGAGCCAAATCAGTGTGCTATAGCCCATGGTTTTAGTGGTGGTCCCGGGTTCCCGACGTGCTGTGGGCCAAAAATTGATTGGGGCATGCCAGGGAGGTGGACATCATCCCAGTGTGGTCCATTTAATTTTTTGTGGCCATTTGGGAGAACAAACGGGCAAAAAAACGTGAATGGGTCATTTTTGGGCCAAATCGGTGTGCTATAGCCCACATTTTTAGCAGTGGGCTCGGGGGTCTGGGCATGCTGTCGGCCAAAAATTGACCGGGGCATGCCAGGAGGGTTGGGGATCATCCCAGTATGGTTCGTTTAATTTTTTATGGCCATTTGGGTGGACAAATGGGCAAAACGGTGCAAACAAGGCATTTTTGGGCCAAATCAGTGTTCTACAACCTACGATTTTGAGGGTGGGCTTGGGTTTTAGGCATGCTGTGGGCTGAAAATAGACTGAGGGGTGCCAGGGTGATTTGAGATCATCCCAGTTTGGTCCAGTTAATTTTTTGTGACCATTTAGGCGGACAAGCAGGCAAAATAGCATGAACGGGGTATTTTTCATCCAAATCGGTGTGCTATAGCCTATGGTTTTGGGGGTAGACCTGAGATCCATGTGTGTTGTCGACCAAAATTAGACCGGGCATGCCAGGGAGTTGGGGATCGTCCCAGTGTGGTCCGTTTATTTTTTCCTGGCCATTTGGGTCGGCAAATGGGCGAAACAGAGTAAACGGGGCATTTTCGAGCCAAATCGATGTGCTATAGCCCACGATTTTAGGGGTGGGACCAGGGACCGAGCGTGTTGTCACCCAAAAATTGATCGGGGCATGCCAGGGAGGTTGGGGTTCATCCCAGTATGGTCCGTTTAATTTTTCGCAGCCATTTGTGCATACTAAAGGGCGAAAAGGCTCGAACGGGGCTTCTTCGAACCAAATCAATGTCTTATAGACCACGATTTCAGGGCTGGGCTTGGGGTCCGAGCGTGCTGTAGGCCAAAAATTGATCGGGGTGTGCTAGACAGGTCGGGGATTGTCCAGTGTGGTTCGTTTAATTTTTCATTGCCATTAGGGCAGACAAACTGGCAAAACGGCGTGAATGGGGGGCGCTTTCGAGCCAAATCAGTGTGCTATAGCCCATGGTTTTAGTGGTGGTCCTGGGTTCCCGACGTGCTGTGGGCCAAAAATTGATCGAGGCATGCCAGGGAGGTGGAAATCATCCCAGTATGGTCCGTTTAATTTATCGTGGCTATTTGGATGGACAAAGGGGCGAAATGGCGTAAACGACTCATTTTCGGGCCAAATTCATGTGCAATAGCACACGATTTTAGGGGTGGGCCCAGGTTCGGGCGTGCTATGGTTCAAAAATCGACCGGGCTGTATCAGGGAGGTTGGGGATCATCCTAGTGTAGTCCATTTAATTTTTTGTAGTCATTTGGGTAGACAAAAGGGTGAAACGGTGCGAATGGGGGCATTTTCGAGCCAAATCAGTGTGTTATAGACCACGGTTTGGGGGTAGGCTCGGGGTCCGTACGTGTTGTCCATCAAAAATTGACCGGGGCGTGCTAGGGAGTTGGGGAATCATCCCAGTGTGGTTCATTTAATTTTTTATGGCCATTTGGATGGACAAACTCGTAAAACGGGGCGAACGGGGCATTTTCGAGCTAAATCGGTGTGCTATAGATCGTGATTTTAGGGGTGGGCCCGGGTCCGGGTGTGCTGTGGGTCAAAAATCAACTGGGGTGAGCTATGGAGATTGGGGATCATCCCAGTGTAGTCCGTTCAATTTTTCATGGCCGTTTGGGTGAACAAACGTGTGAAACTGCGTAAATAGGGAGTTTTCGGGCCAAATTGATATGCTATAGCCCACAGTTTTGGGGGTAGGCTCAGGTCCGGGTATGGTGTGGGTCAAAAATTGACCGGGGCATGCCATGGAGAGTGGAGATCATCCCAGTGTGGTCCATTTAATTTTTTGTGGCCATTTGGGCGAACAAACGGGCAAATCAACGCGAACGGAGCATTTTCGGGCTAAATCGGTGTGCTATAGACCGCGATTTCGGGGGTGGGCCCAGGTCCGGGCGTGCTGTGTGTCAAAAATCAATCGGAGCAAGCCATAGAGATTTGGGATCATCCCAGTGTGGTCCGTTTAGTTTTTCATGGCCATTTGGGTGGACAAACGTGCGAAACAGCGCAAATAGGAAGTTTTTGGGCCAAATCGGTGTGCTATAGCCCACATTTGGGGGTGGGCTCGGGTCCGGGTATGCTGTGGATCAAAAATTGACCGAGGCGTGCCATGGAGATTAGGGATCATCCCAGTGTGGTCCATTTAATTTTTTGTGGGCATTTGGGCGGACAAACGGGCAAAACAGCGCGAACTGGGCATTTTTGGATTAAATCAGTGTGCTGTAGCCCATGATTTTTCGTGCATATGTGGGTGGACAAATGGGCAAAACGGCACGAAAGGGGAATTTTTGGGCCAAATTGGTGTGCTATAGCATACGATTTTGGGGGTGGGCCCAGGGTCTAGGCATGCTGTCGGCCAAAAATCGATCGGAGCATGGCAGGGAGGTTGGGGATTATCCCAGTGTGGTTCGTTTAATTTTTCATGGCAATTTGGGAGGACAAATGGGCGAAACATCGCAAAGGGGCATTTTCGGGTCAAATCGATGAACTATACCGACAGTTTTGGGGGTGGGCCCGGGTGTGTTGTTGGTCAAAAATTGATCGAGACATGCCAAGGAGATTGGGGATCATCTCAGTGCGGTCCATTTAAATTTTTGTGGCCATTTGGGATGACAAATCGGCGAAACAGCGCAAATGGGGGATTTTCGAGCCAAATCGGTGTGCTATAGCCCACAGTTTTGGGGGTGGTCCCGGTGTCTAGGCATGCTGTTGGCTGAAAATCGACCAAGACGTGCCAGGGATGTTGGGTACAGTGTGGTCCGTTTATTTTCTCGCGGCCATTTGGGAGGACTAACGGGTGAAACAGTGAGAACGGGGCTTTTTCGAGCCAAATAGGTGTCTTATAGCCCACGATTTCAGGAGTGGGCCCGGTGTCTAGGAATTCTGTGGGCTAAAAATCGACCAGGGCGTGCCAGGGAGGTTAGGGATCATCCCAGTGTGGTCTTTTTAATTTTTCGTTGTCATTATGGCGAACAAATGGACGAAATAGCGTGAATGAGGCATTTTCGAGCCAAATCAGTGTGCTATAGCCCACAATTTTGGGGGTGGTCCTGGGTTCCCGACGTGCTGTGGGCGAAAAATTGACCAGGGCATGTCAGGGAGGTGGGGATTATCCCAGTGTGGTCCGTTTAATTTTTTTGTGGCTAATTGGGCGGACAAACGGGCAAAACGGTGTAAACGGCTCATTTTTAGGCTAAATCGGTGTGCTATAGCACACGATTTTGGGGGTGGAATAGGGCACGAATAGGGTATTTTCGAGCCAAATCAGTGTGCTATAGCACACGATTTTGGGTGTGGGCCTGGGGTTCGGGTGTGCTGTCGGCCAACAATCAACCAGGGCATGCCAGGGAGGTTGGGCATTATCCCAGTGTGGTCCGTTTAATTTTTCATGGTTATTTGGGTGGACATATAGGATAAATGGCGCGAACGGGGCCTTTTCGGGTCAAATCGGTGTGCTATTGCCCACGATTTTTGGGGTGGGCTCGGTTCTAGGCCTTTTTTAGGTCAAAAATTGATCGGGGCATGCTAGGGAGATTGGTGATCATCCCACTGTGGTCTATTTAATTTTTTGTGGCCATTTGGGCGGACAAACGGGCGAAACAACAAAAACAGGGTATTTTCGGGTCAAATCGGTGTGCTATAGCCCATGATATGGGCCGAAAATCGACCAAAGAATGACATGGAGATTGGGGATCATCTCAGTGTGGTTCGTTTAATTTTTTTTAGATATTTGGCTGGACAAACGGGCAAAACAGGGCGAATGGGGAATTTTATGGCCAAATCGGTGTGCGATAGCGTACGGTTTTAGGGGTATGCCCAGGGTCCAGGCATTCTGTTGGCCGAAAATCGATCGGGGCATGCTAGGGAGGTTGGGGATCATCCCAGTGTGTTCCATTTAATTTTTCATGATAATTTGGGAGGACAAATAGGCGATCATCGCAAAGAGGAGTTTTCGGGTCAAATCGGTGAGCTATACCCATGGTTTTGGGGGTGGGACCGGGTGTGTTATGGGTTGAAAATCAATTGAGGCATTCCAGGGAGATTGGGGATCATCCCAGTGCGGTCCTTTTAAATTTATATGGCCATTTGGGATGACAAACCGGCGAAACAGCGCAAATGGGGCATTTTTGGGCCAAATCGGTGTACTATAGCCCACAGTTTTGGGGGTGGGACCAGTATCTGGGCGTGCTGTTGGCTGAAAATCGACCAAGGCGTGGCAGGGAGGTTTGAGACTGTGTGGTCCGTTTAATTCTTTGCAGCTATTTGGGCAAATAAACGGGCGAAATAGTGTGAATGGGGCTTTTTTGAGCCAAATTAGTGTCCTATAGCCCACGTTATCGGGGTGGGCCTGGTGTTCGGGAGTGCTGTGGGTCGAAAATCGACCGGGGCATGACAGGGAGGTTGGGAATCATCTCAATGTGGTCCATTTATTTATTCGTTGCCATTAGGGTTGACAAACGGGCGAAACGGCATAAATGGTGTATTTTGGATCCAAATAAGAGTTCTATATCCTATGGTTTCGGGGGTGGGCCTGGGTTCCCAGCGTGCTGTGGGCCGAAAATCTACCGGAGCATGCCAGAGAGGTGGGGATCATTCCAGTGTGTTCCTCTTAATTTTTTGTGGCTATTTGGGCGGACAAATGGGCGAAATGGTGTAAACAACTCATTTTTTAGCAAAATTAGTGTGCTAGACCACGATTTTGGGGGTGGTCTCGGGCGTGCTATCGGCCAAAAATCAATCGAGGCATGCCAGGAAGGTTGGGGATCGTCCCAGTGTAGTTCATTTAATTCTTCGTAGCCATTTGGGAGGACAAATAGGCAATACAACACGAACAGGGCATTTTCAGGCCAAATCAGTGTGCAATAGCCAACGGTTTTAGGGGTGGGCTCGATTCTGGGCATGCTTTGGGCTAAAAATTGATCACGGTATGCCAAAACGGTCAAGGATTGTCCCTGTGTGGTCCGTTTAATATTTCGTGGCCATTTGGGTGGACAAACAGGCAAAACGATGTGAATAGGGCATTTGTGGGCCAAATCGATGTATTATGGCCCATGGTTTAGGGGGTGGGCTCGGGGTTTGGGTGTGCTGTCAGCTGAAAATCGACCAGGTCATGACAAGGAGGGTGGGGATCTTCCCAGTGTGGTCTGTTTAATTTTTTGTGTTTATTTGAGTGGACAAAACAAGCAAAATGGTATGAATGGGGCATTTTGGGGCCAAATTGGTGTGCCATAGCCTACGGTTTTGAGGTTGGACCCGGGGTCCGGGTGTGCTGTCGTTCAAAACGGCGTGAATGGGGTGTTTTCTGGCCAAATCAATGTGCCATAGCCTATAGTTTTGGAGGTGGGCTCGGGGTTCGAGCGTTCTGTGGGCTGAAAATTGACCGAGGCGTGCCAGGGGGGTTGAGGATCATCCCAGTATGGGCCAGTTAACTTTTCGTGGCCATTTGGGCAGACAAATGGGCGAAACAGTGCGAATGCAGAATTTTCAGGCCGAATTGGTGTGCTATATAGCCCACGATTTTGGGGGTGGGCCCAGAGTTCGGGCGTGCTGTGGCTCATAAATTGATCGGGGCATGCCAGGGAGGTTGAGGATCGTCCTAGTATGGTCTATTTAATTTTATGGACATTTGTGCAGACAAACGGGCGAAACGATGCGAATGGGGCATATTTAGGATAAATCGGTGTGGTATAGCCCACATTTTTGGGGGTGGGCCTAAGTTTTAGGCGTGCTATCGGGTTTAAATCGATCGAGGCATGCTAGGGAGGTTGGGGATCATCCCAGTGAGGTCCGTTTAATTCTTTATGGCCATTTGGCCGGACAAACTGGCGAAACGACACAAATGGTGCATTTTTGGGTATGATAGGTATGCAATAGCCCATGGTTTTGGGGGTGGGCTTGGATTCCAGGCGTTCCATGGGCCAACAATCAATCGATGCATGCCAGAAGGTTGGGGATCATCCCAGTATAGTCCGTTTAATTTTTTGTGGCCATTTGGGCTGTCAAACGGGCGAAACAGCACGAACGGGGCATATTGGGCTAATTCGATGTGCTATAGCCCACGGTTTTAGGGGTGGGCCCGGGGTTTGGGCGTACTGTGGGCCAAAAATTGACTGGGGCATGCCAGGGAGGTTGGGGATCCTCCCATTGTGGTTCTTTTAATTTTTTGTGGCCATTTAGGTGGACAAAAGGACGTAATGGCACAAATGGGATACTTTTAGGCCAAATCGGTGTGTTATAGTCCACGGTTTTGAGGGTGGGCTGGGGTCCGGCCATGTTGTCAATTGAAAATCGATTGAGACATGCCAGGGAGGTTGGGGATCATCCCAATGTGGTCTGTTTAAATTTTTATGGTGATTTGGGTGGAAAAAATAGGAAAAACAACACGTACGGGGCATTTTCAAGGCTAATCGGTGTGCTATACCCTGCAATTTCGGGGGTGGGCTTGGGGTCCAGATATTCTCTTGGCCTAAAATCGATCGAGGCTATTTGGGTGGACAAACGAGTGAGATAATGCGAATGAGGCATTTTCGATGAAAATCGGTGTGCTATAGCCCACAGTTTTGGGGGTGGGCCCGGAGTCAGGGCATGCTGTGGGTCGACAATCGATCGGGGCATGCCAGGGAAGTTGGGGATTGTCCCAGTGTGGTCCATTAAGTTTTTTGTGGTCATTTGGGTGGTTAAATAGGTGAAACGGTGGGAACGGGGTATTTTCAGGCCAAATCAGGTTGTTATAGCCTACGGTTTTTGGGGTGGGGCCAAGGGTCCGACTGTGCTGTAGGCCAAAAAATATATCGGGGTATGCCAGGGAGGTTTTGGGGGTGCCATAGGGGTTCGGGCGTGCTGTGGGCCAAAAATCGATCGGGGCATGCCAGGGAAGTTGGGGATCATCCCATTATGGTCCGTTTAATTTTTCATGGCCATTTGGGCAGATAAACAGGCGAAACAGCGCGAATTGGGAATTTTTTGGGCAAAATCGATGTGCTCTAGCCCATGGTTTCAGGGGGCCGGGGGTCCGGGCGTGCTGTGGGCTGAAAATCAGCCGCTTCATGCCAAGGAGTTTGGGGATCGTCCCAGTGTGGTCCATTTAACTTTTTGTGGCCATTTGGGTGGACAAACTGACAAAACGGCGTGAACAGGGTATTTTCGAGCCAAATCAATGTGCTATTGCCCACGGTTTTGGGGGTACAATCGGGGTCCCGAGTGTGCTGCGGGCCAAAAATCGATTAAGGCATGCCAGGGAGGTTGGGGATCATCCCAGTGTGGTCCGTTTAATTTTTGTGACCATTCAGGCGCACAAACGGGCAAAATGGGTCGAACGGGGCATTTTCGAGCCAAATCAGTGTGCTATGGCCCACGGTTTTGGGGGTGGCCCCAGGGTTCGGGCTTACTGTGGGCTGATAATTGACCAAGATGTGCCAGGTATGTTGGGGATCATCCTAATGTGGTCCGTTCAATTTTTGTGTCCATTTGGGGGGACAAACACACGAAATAGCGCGAACGAGACATTTTCGAGCCAAATCGATGTGCTATAGCCCATGATTTTGGGGGTGGGCCCAGTGTCTGAGGGTGCTATTAGCCACAAATCGACCGAGGTATGATAGGAATGTTGGGGATCCTCCAAGTATGGTTCTTTTAATTTTTCGTGTCCATTTGGGCGGACAAACAGGCGAAACTGTGCGAACGGGTTATTTTCGGACCAAATCGGTGTGCCATAGCCCATGATTTAGGGGATGAGCTCAGGATTCGCATTTGCAGTCGGCCAAAAATCGGTCGGGGCATGCCAGGGAGGTTGTAGATCATCCTAATGTGGTCCGTTTAACTTTTTATTGCCATTTGGGCGGACAAACAGGCGAAATGGCGCGAGCGGGGTGTTTTCGAGCAAAACTGATGTGCTATAACCCATGGTTTTGGGGGTGGGCCCATGATTCGAGCTTGCTATGGGCAAAAAATTGATCGGGGCATGCCAGGGAGGTTGGGGATCATCCCAGTATGGTCTGTTTAATTTTTCGTAGCTATTTGGTCAGATAAATGGGCGAAACAGCTCTAATGGGGCTATTTTAGGCCAAATCGGTATGCTATAGCCCACGGTTTTAGGGGTGGGCCCATGGTCCGGGATTGCTGTGGGCCAAAAATCAATCGAGGCATGCCAGGAAGGTTGGGGATCATCGCAGTGTGGTCTGTTTAATTTTTTGTTGCCATTTGGGTGGACAAATCGGTGAAATGGCATGAACGGGGCATTTTCGGGCAAAATTTATGCCTACGATTTGGGGGTGGGCCCAGGTACAGGCGTATTGTGGGCTGAAAATCAACTGGGGCGTACCAAGGAGGTTGGGACCATTCCAATATGGTCCATTTAATTTTTGGTGGCTATTTGGGCGGACAAACGGGCAAAAGGGCACGAATAGGGCATTTTCAGGCCAAATCAGTGTTCTATAGCCCAAGGTTTTGAGGGTAGGCCTGGGGTACGGGTGTGCTGTGGGCCGAAAATAGATCTGAGCATGCCAGGGAGGTTGTGGATCTTCCTAGTATGGTCCGTTTAGTTTTTTGTGACCATTTTGTCGGACAAATGGGAAAACTGGTGAGAAGGGTATATTTTTCGGTCCAAATTGGTGTGCTATAGCCCACGGTTTCCTGGGGTGGGTTCAGGATTCGGGTTTACCGTTGGCCGAAAATCAATCAAAGCATGCCAGGGTGGTTGGGGATCGTCCCAGTGTGGTCTATTTAATTTTTTGTGGCCATTTCGGCAGACAAACAGGTGGAACGGCGTGAACGGGGTATTTTCGGACCAAATCGATGTGCTATAGCTCATGGTTTTAGGGGTGGGCCCAGGGTCCAGGCATGCTGTGGGCCAAAAATTGACCGGTACATGCCAGGGAGATTGAAGATCGTCCGAGTATGGTACATTTATGTTTTTGTGGACATTAGGGTGGATAAACGAGCGAAACGGTACGAACAGGGCATTTTTGGGCCAAATCGGTGAGCTATAGCCCACAGTTTTGGGGGTTGGATCGGGGTTAGGGCGAGCTATGGGCTGAAAATTAACCAGGGCATGCCAGGAAGGTTGGGGATTGTCTCAGTATGGTCCGTTCAATTTTTTGTAGCCATTTGGGAAGATAAACTAGCAAAACAATGCGAACGGGGCATTTTCGGGCCAAATCGGTGTCCTATAGCTCACGATTTTTGGGGTGGCCCAGGGTTCCCGATGTATTGTGGGCTGAGAATCGATCGAGGCATGCCATGGAGGTTGGGGATCATCCCCGTGTGGTCCGTTTAATTTTTTGTGGCCATTTGGGCAGATAAAAGGGAAACACGATGCAAACAAGGCATTTTCAAGGAAAATTGGTGTGCTATAGCCCAAAGTTTTGGGGGTGGGCCAGGAGTCAAGGCGTGCTGTCTGCAAAAAATTGACCGAGGCATGCTGTAGGCCAAAAATTAACCAGGGCGTGCCAGTGAGGTTGGGGATTTTCCCAGTGTGGTCCTTTTAAATTTTCGTGACCATTTGGGTGGACAAACGGGAGAAAAGGCGCGAATGGGGGAATTTTTGGGATAAATCGGTGTCCTATAGCCCACGGTTTTAGGGGTGGGCCTGGTTTTCGGGCGTGCTGTAGGCTAAAAATTGACCAGGGCATGCCAGGGAGGTTAGGAATGGTTCTAATGTGGTTCGTTTAATTTTTTGTGGCTATTTGGACGGATAAACAGGTGAAAAGACGCAAACGGGGCATTTTCTGGCAAAATTGATGTGCTATAGCACACGATTTTGGGGGTTGGCCCGGGGTTCTGCCATGCTGTGGGACAAAACCAACCGGGGCATGCCAGGGATGTTGGGATCATCCTAATGTGTTCCGTTTAATTTTTCATGGCTAGTTGGGCAGACAAACATTCGAAACGACACGAACGGGGCTATTTTGGGCCAAATCGGTGTGCTATAGCCCATGATTTTGGGGGTGGGCTCGGGTTTCGAGAGTGCAGTCAGCCAAAAATTGATTGAAGCATGCCAAGATGTTTGGGGATCGTCCCAGTGAGGTCCGTTTAACTTTTCATTGCCATTAGTGTAGACAAACGGGTGAAACAGCACGAACTGACCATTTTCGGATTAAATTGGTATGCTATAACCCACGGTTTAGGGGGTGGGGCTGGCTTTTGGGCATGATGTGGTCTAAAAATTAACTGGGGCATGCCAGGGAGGTCGGGAATCATCCTCGTATGGTCCATTTAATTTTTCGTAGGGCGGAGAAACGGGTGAAACGGCGCGGACAGGGCATTTTCAGGCTAAATCGTTGTGCTATAGCCCACAATTTTGGGGGAGCGATCGAGGTCTGTGCGTGCTGTCAGCCGAAAATCTACCAGGGCATACTAGGGAGGTTGGAGATCATCCCAGTGTGGTCCATTTAATTTATCGTGGCCATTTTTGCGGAGAAATGGGAAAAACGGCGCGAACGGGGCATATTTTGGCTAAATCGGTGTTCTTAGCCCACAGTTTAGGGGTGGGCCCAGGTTACGGGCGTGCTGTGGGCTGAAAATTGACCAGAGCATGTCAGGGAGGTTGAGGATCATCCCAGTCTGGTTGGTTCAATTTTTAATGGACATTTGAGTGAACAAACAGGCAAAACGGCGCGAACGGGGCATTTTCGGGCCAAATCAGTGTGCCATAGCCCATGATTTTGGGGGTGGGCCGAGCTCCAGGTGTGCCAGGGAGGTTGGGGATTGTCCCAATATGGTTTGTTTATTTTTTTATGGCCATTTGGGTAGACAAAAGGGCAAAACGATGCGAACAAGACATTTTTGGGCCAAATTAGTGCGATACAGCCTATAGTTTTGGGGGTGGGCTCGAGGTCTGAGCATGCTATTGGCCGAAAATTATTCGAGGCATGCCAGGGAGGTTGGGGATCATCCCAGTGTGGTCCGTTTAATTTTTGGTAGCAATATATCCAGAAAAATGGGTGAAACAGGATAAACGGGGCATTTACGGGCCAAATCAGTGTCCTATAGCCCACGGTTTTAGGGGTGGGCCTAGGTTTCAGGCATGCGGTGAACTAAAAATCGATTGGGGCGTGCCAGGGAGGTTAGGGATCATCCCAGTGTGGTCCATTTAATTTTTCGTGGTCATTTGGGCGTACAAACGGGTGAAACGGTGCAAACGGGGCATTTTTAGGCCAGATCAGTTTGTTTCAACCTACCATTTTGGGGGTGGGCTCGGGGTCCTGGCATGCTGTGGACCAAAAATCGACCAGGGCTCGCCAGGGAGTTTGAGGATTGTCCAAGTGTGGTCCTTTTAAACGTGACTATTTGGGCGGAAAAACGAGAGAAAAGTCGCAAATAGGGCATTTTTGGGATAAATCGGTGTCCTATAGCCCACGATTTCAGGGGTGGGCCTGGGTTTCGGGCGTGCTGTGGGCTAACAATTAACCAAGGCATGCCAGGGAGGTTAGGAATGGTTCCAGTGTGGTCCGTTTAATTTTTTGTGGCAATTTGGGCGGATAAACGGGCGAAACGACGCGAATGGGGCATTTTTGGGCAAACTTGATGTGCTATAGCAGATGGTTTTGCGGGTTGGCCCGGGGTTCTGGCGTGTTGTGGGCCAAAAACCAACCGGGGCATGCCAGGGATGTTGGGGATCATCCTAATACGGTCCGTTTAATTTTTCATGGCTATTTAGGCGGACAAACATTCGAAACGATGTGAACGGGGATATTTCGAGCCAAATCGGTGTGCTATAGCCCACGGTTTTGGGGGTGGGCCTGAGTTTCGAGAGTGCTGTCAGTCGATAATCGATCGAGGTATGATAAGGTGTTTGGGGATTATCCCAGTATGGTCCGTTTAATTTTTCATGGCTATTTGGGTAGACAAACGGGTGAAACAGTACGAACTGGGCATTTTTGGGCTAAATCGGTATGCTATAGCCCACGGTTTTGGTGGTGGGCCTGGGTTTTAGGCGTGATGTGGTCCAAAAATCAACTGAGGCATGCCAGGGAGGTTGGGAATCATCCCCGTGTGGTCCGTTTAATTTTTCTTAGCCATTTGGGCGGAGAAATGGGTGAAACGGTGTGGACAGGGCATTTTCAGGACAAATCTATGTACTAAAGCCCACAGTTTTGGGGGAGCGACCGAGGTCTATGCATGTTGTCAGCCGAAAATCTATCAGGGCATGCCAGGGAGGTTAGGGATCATCACAGTGTGGTCCATTTTATTTATCATGGATATTTGGGCAGAGAAATGGGCAAAATGGTGCGAACGGGGCATATTTTTGCAAAATCGATGTCTTATAGCCCATGGTTTCGGGGTGAGCCCAGGTTACGGGCGTGCTGTGGGATGAAAGTCGATCGGGTCATGTCAGGGAGGTTGGGGATCATCCCAGTGTGGTTGGTTCAATTTTAAATGGACATTTGGGCGAACAAACAGGCAAAACGGCGCGAACGGGGCATTTTTGGGCTAAATCGGTGTCCTATAGCCTATGATTTTGGGGGTGGACACGGGGTCCAGGCGTGTTGTGGGCCAAAAATTGACTGGGCTATGCCAGGGAGGTTGGGGATCATCCCGGTATGGTCCGTTAATTTTTTGCAGCCATTTGGGTGGACAAACAGGCAAAACGCCGCAAACGGGGCATTTTTCGGGCCAAATCGATGTCCTATAGCCCACGATTTTGGGGGTGGGCCCGGGGTCCAGGCGTGTTGTTGGCCAAAAATAGGCTGGGCATTCTAGGGAGGTTGGGGATCATCCCGGTGTGGTCCATTTAATTTTTTATGGCCATTTGGGTGGATAAATGGGCAAAACGACGCGAATAGGGCATTTTCGGGCTAAATCGGTGTGCTACAACCTACAATTTCGGGGGTGGGCCCGGGTTTCAGGCATGCTGTGGGCTGAAAATAGACCAAGGGGTGACAGGGTGATTAGATATCATCCCAATTTGGTCCAGTTAATTTTTTGTGACCATTTGGGCGAACAAGCGGGTAAAACAGCGTGAACGGGGCATTTTTGGTCAAAATTTGTGTGCTATAGCCCACGGTTTTGGGGGTAGACACGAAATCCATGCGTGCTATCGGCAGAAAAAAGACTGGGCGTGCCAGGGAGGTTGGGGATCGTCCCAGTGTGGTCCGTTTATTTTTTCATGGCCATTTGGGTGGGCAAAACGGAGTAAACGGGGCATTTTCGAGCCAAATTGGTGTGCTATAGCCAACGATTTTAGGGGTGGGACTGGGGACCGAGAGTGTTGTCACCCAAAAATTGACCGAGGTATGTATGCCAGGGAGGTTGGGGATCGTCCCAGTATGGTCCGTTTAATTTTTTGCAACCATTTGTGCGGACTAACGGGCGAAATGGCTCGAACGGGGCTTTTTCAAGACAAATCAATGTCTTATAGACCATGATTTCAGGGCTGGGCCCGGGGTCGGGCATGCTGTGGGCCAAAAAATGATCAGAGCGTGCCAGAGAGGTCGGAGATTGTCCTAGTGTGGTTCGTTTAATTTTTAATTTCCTTTAGGGCGGACAAACTGGAGAAACGGCGTGAACGGGGGGTACTTTCGAGCCAAATCAGTATGCTATAGCCCATGGTTTTAGTGGTGGTCCCGGATTTCCGACGTGTTGTGGGCCAAAAATTGATCGAGGCATGCCAGGGAGGTGGACATCATACCAGTGTGGTCCGTTTAATTTATCGTGGCTATTTGGGTGGACAAAGGGGCAAAACGGCGTAAACGACTCATTTTCGGGCCAAATTAATGTGCAATAGCACACGATTTTGGGGGTGGGCTCGGGTTCGGGCGTGTTGTGGTTCAAAAATCGATCGGGCTGTGCCAGGGAGGTTGGGGATCGTCCTATTGTGGTCCATTTAATTTTTTGTGGTCATTTGGGTAGACAAACAGGTGAAACGATGCGAATGAGGCATTTTTGGGCCAAATCGATGTGCTATAGCCCACGATTTTGAGGGTGGGCCCGGGTCCGGGCGTGCTGTGGGTCGAAAATCAACTGGAGTAAGCCGTGGAGATTGGGGATCAACCTAGTGTGGTCCGTTCAATTTTTCATGGCCTTTTCGGTGGAAAAACATGCGAAACGGCGCAAATAGGGAGTTTTCGAGCCAAATTGGTTTGCTATTTATTTTTTATTTCACAAATGGGCATGATAGATCATATATCTATATACGGATAGATAGATTGATCCGTGGGTTGGCACCTGAGATCTTTGTAGAGATAGTGGGGCTATCCAACACTATAGCCACATACTATTCGGAGGAATAAAATAAAAAATAGTCTTTCGGAGAGATGGCTGAGTGGTTGATAGCCCCGGTCTTGAAAACCGGTATAGTTTTGAACAAAGAACTATCGAGGGTTCGAATCCTTCTCTCTCCTTTTTTGCTAATTGAATAGATTTTTTTCTTTAGTGTTTTTGCCCAATCTGCTATCCGAAAGAAAGGGGAATGGCTTGGCTATCCCACCTACCCAAGCCAGAAAAATAGATTCGATATAAATTAGACAAAATGAGTTGAAAAAAAAAAAAGAAAAAAGGAATACTTAAGATGATTCCAAGATGTATGATTGAATCAAAGTGATTTGTGCTTCATTCAAGCATTGGATCTCCTGTGTCATCTCAATTAAGAGGGGTCATGAAAAGAATAGGTTCAAGGTCACGATCAATTCCTTTTTCACACCCACAGTTTTGGGGGTGGACTCGGGTCCGGGTATGCTGTGGGTCAAAAATCGACTGGGGCATACCATAGAGATTGGGGATCATCCCAGTGTGGTCCATTTAATTTTTTGTGGCCATTTTGGCAGTCAAACGGGCCAAACAGTGCGAACAGAGCATTTTCGAGCTAAATCGGTGTGCTATAGACCGCGATTTCGGGGGTGGGCGCGGGTCCAAGCGTGCTGTGGGTCAATAATTAACCGGGGTAAGCCATGGAGATTGGGGATCATCCCAGTGTGGTCCATTTAATTTTTCATGGCCATTTGGGTGGACAAACGTGCAAAAAAATGCAAACAGGGAGTTTTCGGGCCAAATCGGTGTGCTATAGCCCACATTTTTGGGGGTGGGCTCGGGTCCGGGCAAGCTGTGGATCAAAAATCGACCGAGGCATGCCATGGATATTGGGGCTCATCCCAGTGTGGTCCATTTAATTTTTCGTGGGCATTTGGGCGAACAAACGGGTAAAATCAGGGCATTTTCGGGTTAAATCAGTATTCTACGGTTTTGGGGCTAGGCCTGGAGTCCAGGCATGCTGAAGGCCGTAAATTGACCGAGGCATGCCATGTAGGTTGGGGATCTTCCCACTGTGGTGTGTTTAATTTTTTGTGACCATTTGGGCGGACAAACGGGTAAAATGGCGCGAACGAGGCATTTTTGGGCCAAATCAGCATGCTATAGCCCATAATTTTGAGATTAGACCCGAGGTTCGGGCGTGCTGTCGATTGAAAATTGATCGAGGCATGCCAGAGAGGTTTGGTATCATCCCAGTATGGTATATTTTATTTTTCATGGCCATTTGGGTGGACAAATTGGGAAAATAGTGCTCACGGGGCATTTTCAGACCAAATTGGAGTGTTATAGTCCACGGTTTTAGGGATGGGCTCAGATTTCGAGCATGCTATGGGTTGAAAAATGACCGAGGCGTGCCAGGGAGATTGGGGATCATTCCAGTGTAGGTTATTTAATTTTTTGTGGATATTTGGGTGGACAAACGGGTAAAACAACATGAATGGGGAATTTTCGGGCCAAATCGGTGTGCTATAGCATACGGTTTTGGGGGTGGGCCCAGCGTCCAGGCATGCTGTCAGTCAAAAATCGATCGGGGTTTGTGAGGGAGGTTAGGGATCATCCCAGTGTGGTCCGTTTAATTTTTCATGGCAATTTGGGAGGACAAATGGGCGAAACATCGCGAAAGGGGCATTTTCGGGTCAAATCGGTGAACTATACCAATGGTTTCGAGGGCGGGCCCGGGCGTGTTGTAGGTCAAAAACTGATTAAGGCATGCCAGGGAGATTGGGGATCGTCCCAGTATGGTCCGTTTAAAATTTTGTGGCCATTTGGGATGACAAATCGGCGAAACAGCGCAAAAGGGGCATTTTCAGGCCAAATCGGTGTGCTATAGCCCATGATTTTAGGGGTGCGCCCGGGGTCCGGGCATGCTGTCAGCTGAAAATTAATCGAGGCGTGCCAGGAATGTTGGGGACAATGTAGTCCATTTATTTTCTCATGGCCATTTGGGCGGACAAACGGATGAAATGGTGTGAACGGGGCTTTTTCGAGCCAAATAGGTGTCCTATAGCCCACGGTTTCAGGAGTGGGCCCGGTGTCCGAGTGTGCTGTGGGCTGAAAATCAACCAGGGTGTGCCAGGGAGGTTAGGGATCGTCCCAGTGTGGTCTATTAATTTTTTGTTGTCATTACGGCGGACAAATGGGCGAAACAGCGTGAACGGGGCATTTTCGAGCCAAATCAGTGTGCTATAGCCCACAATTTTGGGGGTGGTCCTGGATTCTCGACATTCTGTGGGCCAAAAATTGACTGAGGCATGTCAGGTAGTTGGGGATTATCCCAGTCTGCTCCGTTTAATTTTTTATGGCTATTTGGGCGAACAAACGGGCAAAACGGCATAAACGGCTCATTTTTAGGCCAAATCGGTGTGTTATAGCACACGATATTGGGGGTGGACCCGGGTTCGGGTGTGCTATGGTTCAAAAATCAATTGGGGCATGTCAGGGAGGTTGGGGATCATCCCAGTATGGTCCATTTAATTTTTGTGGCCATTTGGGTAGATAAATGGGCGAAATAGTGCGAACAGGGGTGGGCTCGGGGTTCGTGTGTGCTGTCAGCTGAAAATTGACCATGGCATGGCAGGGAGTTTGGGGATCATCCCAGTGTATTTCGTTTAATTTTTCTTGGCTATTTGGGAAGATAAACGGGCAAAACGGCGCAAATGGGGTATTTTCGAGCCAAATTGGTGTGCTATAGCACACGGTTTTGGGTGTGGGCCCGGGGTTCGGGTGTGTTGTCGGCCAAAAATTGACCGAGGCATGATAGGGAGGTTTTCCATCATCCGAGTGTGGTCTGTTTAATTTTTCATGGTTATTTGGGTGGACATATAGGTGAAACAATGCGAACAGGGCCTTTTCGGGTCAAATCGGTGAGCTATTGCCCACGGTTCTTGGGGTGGGCCCAGTTCTTGGCCTTTTTTGGGTAAAAAATTGATCGAGGCATGCCAGGGAGATTGGGGATCATCCCAGTGTGGTCCATTTAATTTTTCGTGGGCATTTGGGCGAACAAACGGGTAAAATTAGGGCATTTTCGGGTTAAATCAGTATTCTACGATTTTGGGGCTAGGCCTGGAGTCCAGGCATGCTGAAGGCCGTAAATTGACCAAGGCATGCCATGTAGGTTGGGGATCTTCCCACTGTGGTGTGTTTAATTTTTTGTGACCATTTGGGCGGACAAACGGGTAAAATGGCGCGAACGAGGCATTTTTGGGCCAAATCAGCATGCTATAGCCCATAATTTTGAGATTAGACCCGAGGTTCGGGCGTGCTGTCGATTGAAAATTGATCGAGGCATGCCAGAGAGGTTTGGTATCATCCCAGTATGGTATATTTTATTTTTCATGGCCATTTGGGTGGACAAATTGGGAAAATAGTGCTCACGGGGCATTTTCAGACCAAATTGGAGTGTTATAGTCCACGGTTTTAGGGATGGGCTCAGATTTCGAGCATGCTATGGGTTGAAAAATGACCGAGGCATGCTAAGGAGATTGGGGATCGTCCCAGTGTATGTTATTTAAGTTTTCATGGATATTTGGGTGGACAAACGGGTAAAACAACATGAATGGGGAATTTTTGGGCCAAATCGGTGTGCTATAGCATACGGTTTTGGGGGTGGGCCCAGGTTCCAGGCATGCTGTCAGCCAAAAATTGATCGGGGTTTGTGAGGGAGGTTGGGGATCATCCCAGTATGGTCCGTTTAATTTTTCATGGCAATTTGGGAGGACAAATGGGCGAAACATCGTGAAAGGGGCATTTTCGGGTCAAATCGGTGAACTATACCCATGGTTTTGGGGGCGGGCCCAGGCGTGTTGTAGGTCAAAAACTGATTAAGGCATGCCAGGGAGATTGGGGATCGTCCCAGTATGGTCTGTTTAAAATTTTGTGGCCATTTGGGATGACAAATCGGCGAAACAGCGCAAAAGGGGCATTTTTGGGCCAAATCGGTGTGCTATAGCCCATGATTTTAGGGGTGCGCCCGGGGTCCGGGCGTTCTGTCAGCTGAAAATTAATCGAGGCGTGCCAGGAATGTTGGGGACAATGTAGTCCATTTATTTTCTCATGGTCATTTGGGCAGACAAACGGATGAAATGGTGTGAATGGGGCTTTTTCGAGCCAAATAGGTGTCCTATAGCCCACGGTTTCAGGAGTGGGCCCGGTGTCCGAGCGTGCTGTGGGCTGAAAATCAACCAGGGTGTGCCAGGGAGGTTAGGGATCGTCCCAGTGTGGTCTATTAATTTTTCGTTGTCATTACGGCGGACAAATGGGTGAAACAGCGTGAACGGGGCATTTTCGAGCCAAATCAGTGTGCTATAGCCCACAATTTTGGGGGTGGTCCTGGATTCTCGACATTCTGTGGGCCAAAAATTGACTGAGGCATGTCAGGGAGGTGGGGATTATCCCAGTCTGGTCCGTTTAATTTTTTATGGCTATTTGGGCGAACAAACAGGCAAAACGGCATAAACGGCTCATTTTTAGGCCAAATCGGTGTGTTATAGCACACGATATTGGGGGTGGACCCGGGTTCGGGTGTGCTATGGTTCAAAAATCAATTGGGGCATGTCAGGGAGGTTGGGGATCATCCCAGTATGGTCCATTTAATTTTTGTGGCCATTTGGGTAGATAAATGGGCGAAATAGTGCGAACAGGGGTGGGCTCGGGGTTCGTGTGTGCTGTCAGCTGAAAATCGACCGTGGCATGCTAGGGAGTTTGGGGATCATCCTAGTGTATTTCGTTTAATTTTTCTTGGCTATTTGGGAAGACAAACGGGCAAAACGGCGCAAATTGGGTATTTTCGAGCCAAATTGGTGTGCTATAGCACACTTATTAGGGTGTGGGCCCGGGGTTCGGGTGTGTTGTTGGCCAAAAATCAAACGAGGCATGATAGGGAGGTTTTCCATCATCCGAGTGTGGTCTATTTAATTTTTCATGGTTATTTGGGTGGACATATAGGTGAAACAATGCGAACAGGGCCTTTTCGGGTCAAATCGGTGAGCTATTGCCCACGGTTCTTGGGGTGGGCCCAGTTCTTGGCCTTTTTTGGGTAAAAAATTGATCGAGGCATGCCAGGGAGATTGGGGATCATCCCAGTGTGGTCTATTTAATTTTTTGTGGCCATTTGGGCGAACAAACGGGCGAAACAGAAAAAACAAGGCATTTTCGGGCCAAATCGGTGTGCTATAGCCCATGCTATGGGGCGAAAATTGATCGAGGCATTCCAGGGAGATTGGGGATCATCTCAGTGTGGTTCATTTAATTTTTTGTGGATATTTGGGGTGGAAAAATGGGCAAAACGGCTCGAACAGGGAATTTTCTAGCCAAATCGGTGTGATATAGCATACGGTTTTGGGGGTGGGCCAAGGTGCAGGCATGATGTCGGCCGAAAATCGACCGGGGCATGCCATGGAGGTTGGGGATCATCCCAGTATGGTCCATTTAATTTTTCATGGTAATTTAGGAGGACAAATGGGCGAAACATCGCGAAAGGGGCATTTTTGGGTCAAATCGGTGAGCTATACCCATGGTTTCAGGGGTGGGCCCGGGCGTGTTGTGGGTCGAAAATCAATCGAGGCATTCCAGGGAGATCGGGGATCATCCCAGTGCTGTCCGTTTAAATTTTTGTGGCCATTTGGGTGGACAAACGGGCGAAACGGCGCGAACGGGGCATTTTCGGGCCAAATCGGTTGCCATAGCCCACAGTTTCGGGGGTGGTCCCGGTGTCTGGCGTGCTGTCGGCTGAAAATTGACCAAGGCGTTCCAGGGAATTTGGGGAATATTTGGTCCGTTTAATTGTTTGCAGCCATTTGGGCAAACAAACGGGCAAAATTGTGCAAACGACGCTTTTTTGAGCCAAATCGGTGTCCTATATCCCACGTTTTTTGGGGTGGGACTGGTGTCCGGGCGTGCTGTGGGCCGAAAATTGAACGGGGCATGAAAGGGAGGTTGGGATCATCCCAGTGTGGTCCATTTAATTATACGTTGCCATTAGGGTTGACAAAGGGGCAAAACGGCATGAATGGTGCATTTTGGATCCAAATCAGAGTGTTATATCCTATGGTTTCGGGGGTGGGCCTGGGTTCCCGACGTGCTGTGGGCCAAAAATTGACCGGCGCATGCCAGAGAGGTGGGGATCATCCCAGTGTGGTCTTCTTAATTTTTTGTGGCTATTTGGGCGGATAAACAGGCAAAACGGTGTAAATGGCTCATTTTTTAGCCAAATTTGTGTGCTATAGCCCACGATTTTGGGGGTGGTCTCGGGTGTGTTGTCGGCCAAAAATCAACCGAGGCATGCCAGGGAGGTTGGGGATCATTCCAGTGTAGTTCGTTTAATTCTTTGTAGCCATTTGGGAGGACAAATAGGCAAAACAGCATGAACGAGGCATTTTCAGGCCAAATTAGTGTGCAATAGCCAACGGTTTTGGGGGTGGGCCCGAATCCAGGCGTGCTTTGGGCTAAAAATTGACCACGGTGTGCCAGAAAGGTTGGGGATTGTCCCAGTATGGTCCGTTTAATATTTTGTGGGTATTTGGGCGGACAAACGGGCGAAACGGTGTGAATGGGGCATTTTTGGGCCAAATTAATGTGCTATGGCCCATGGTTTAGGGGGTGGGCTCGGGTTTGGGTGTGCTGTCAACTAAAAATTGACCGGGTCATTATAGGGAGGGTGCGGATTGTCCTAGTGTGGTCCGTTTAATTTTTTGTGGCCATTTGAGTGGACAAACAAGCAAAACGGTATGAATGGGGCATTTTGCGGCCAAATTGGTGTGCCATAGTGTACAGTTTTGGGGGTGGACCCGGGGTTCGGGTGTGCTGTCGGCCAAAAATAGATCGGAGCGTGCCAGGGAGGTTGGAGAACGTCCTAGTATTATCCATTTAATTTTTCATGGCCATTTGGGTGGACAAACGGGCAAAACGGCGCAAATGGGGCGTTGTCAGGCCATATTGGTGTTGCAAAACTTTGGGGGTGGGCCTAGGATCCGAGCGAGCTGTTGGCCAAAAATTTATTGGGACGTGCCAGGGAGGTTGGGGATTGTCTCAGTGTGGTCCATTTAATTTTCCGTGGCCAATTGGGCAGATAAATGGGTGAAACAACGTGAATGGGGTGTTTTCAGGCTAATCGGTGTGCCATAGCCCAAGGTTTTAGAGGTGGGCTCGGGGTCCGAGCGTTCTGTGGGTTGAAAACTGATCGAGGCATGCCAGGGAGGTTGAGGATCATCCAAGTATGGTACGTTTAAATTTTCATGGCCATTTGGGTGGACAAACGGCCAAAACAGCGTGAATGTGGAATTATCGAGCCGAATCGGTGTGTTATATAGCCCACGATTTCGGGGGTGGGCTCGGAGTTCGGGCGTGCTGTGGGTCATAAATTGACCAAGGCATTTCAGGGAGGATGGGGATTGTCCTAGTGTGGTCCGTTAATTTTATGGACATTTGTGCGGACAAACGGGCAAAACGGCCCGAATGGGGCATATTTAGGCTAAATCGGTGTGGTATAGCCCACATTTTTGGGGGTGGGCCTGATTTTTGTGCGTGCTATTGGGTGTAAATCGATTGACACATGCTAGGGAGGTTGGGGATCATCCCAGTGAGGTCCGTTTAATTTTTCGTGGCCATTTGGCCGGACAAAAGGGCGAAACGACATAAATGGGGCATTTCTGGGCATAATAGGTGTGCTATAGCCCATGGTTTTAGGGGTGGGCTCGGGTTCCAGGTGTGCCGTGGGTTAAAAATCAATCGATGCATGCCAGAGAGGTTTGGGATCATCCCAGTATAGTCCGTTTAATTTTTCGTGGCCATTTAGGTTGTCAAACTGGCAAAACAGCGCGAACGGGGCATATTTGGGCTAATTAGGTGTGCTGTAGCCCACGGTTTTAGGGGTGGGCCCAGAGTTTGGGCAAACTTTAGGCAAAAATTTGACTGGAGCATGCCAGGGAGGTTGGGGATCCTTCCAGAGTGGTTCGTGTAATTTTTTGTGGCCATTTAGCTGGACAAAAGGGCGAATGGCGCGAATAGGTTACTTTTAGTCCAAATCGGTGTGCTATAGTCCACGGTTTTAAGGGTGGGCGGGGTCCGGCCATGTTGTCGGCTGAAAATCGATCGAGACGTGCCAGGGAGGTTGGGAATCATCCCACTATGGTCCGTTTAAATTTTTGTGGCAATTTGGGTGGAAAAAATAGGAAAAACAACACGAATGGGGCATTTTCGAGCCTACGATTTCGGGGGTCGGCTTGGGGTCGAGATATGCTATGGGCCAAAAAATGATCGGGGCTATTTGGGTGGACAAACGAGTAAAATAACGCGAACGGGGCATTTTCGAGCTGGAGTCAGGGCGTGTTGTGGATCGAAAATCGACCAGGGCATGCCAGGGAAGTTAGGTATTATCCCAGTGTGGTCCATTAATTTTTTTGTGGCTATTTGGGTGGGTAAATAGGTGAAACGGCAGGAACGGGGCATTTTCAGGCCTAATCAGGTTGCTATAGCCTACGGTTTTAGGGGTGGGCCAAGGGTCCGGGTGTGCTGTAGGCCAAAAATTGACCGGGGTATGCTAGGGAGGTTGGGGAAAGTCCCAATGTATTCCTTTTAGTTTTTTGTGTCCATTTGGGCGGACAAATAGGCTAAACGGCCTATACGGGGCATTTTTGGGCCAGATCGGTTTGCTATGGCCCACTATTTTAGGGGTGGGCTCGAGTTCTGGTCGTGCTGTCAGCCTAAAATCAATCGGGGCATGTCGGGGAGGTTAGGGATCATCCCAGTGTCAACCGTTTAAGTTTTCATGGCTATTTAGTAAAATAAATGGGTGACACAGCGCGAATAGGGCATTTTTAGGCCAAATCGGTGTGCTATAGCCCAAGGTTTCGGGTGTAGGCCTAGGCTCAGGGCGTTCTCTGGGCCAAAAATTGATCGAGGCGTAACAGGGAGGTTGAGGATCATCCCAGTGTGGTCCATTTAATATTTCAAGGCTATTTGAGAGGACAAACAGGTGAAAGAGTGTGAATGGGGAATTTTCGAGTGTGAATGGGGAATTTTTGGGCCAAATCAGTGTCCTATAGCCCACAGTTTTGGGGGTGGGCTCGGGTTTCAGGTGTGCTATGGGCTGAAAATCAGTAGGGGCATGCCAGGGAGGTTGGAGATTGTCCTAGTATGGTTCGTAAAATTTTTGTGGCCATTTGGAAAGACAAACGGCTCAAACGGCGCGAACGGGGCATTTTAAGGCCAAATCGGTGTGCTATAGCCCATGGTTTGGGGTCCAGGCGTGTTGTGGGACAAAAATTGACCAAGGTGTGACAGGGTGGTTGGGGGTCATCCCAGTGTGGTCCCTTTTATTTTTCTAGCTATTTGGTGGACAAACAGGCGAAATGGTGCGAATGGGGCATTTTTAGGCCAAATTGGTGTGCTATAGCCCACGGTTTTGCGGGTGGTTCTGGGGTTCGGGCGTGTTATGGGCCAAAAATTGACCGGGACATGCTAGGGAGGTTGGAAATCATCCTAGTGTGGTCCGTTTAATTTTTTATGGCTAGTTGGATAGACAAACGGGCGAAACAATGCGAATGGGGCATTTTTGGGCTAAATCGGTGTGCTATCGCCCATGGTTTGAAGGGTGGGCCCAATTACGAGCGTCCTGTGGGCCATGAAATGAACAGGGCATGCAGAGTGGTTGAGGATCTTCCCAGTGTGGTCCATTTAATTTTTTGTGGATATTTGGGTGGACAAACAGCGTGAATGGGGCATTTTTGGGCCAAATCGGTGTGCTATAATCAATTATTTTGGGGTGGGCCCGAGGTTCGGGCATGCTATTTGCCCAAAATCATTCGGGGTATGCCAGGGAGGTTAGGATTGTCCCAGTATGGTGAATTTTATTTTTCATGGCCATTTGGGTGGATAAACGGGCGAAACAGCGTGAACGGGGTATTTTCGAGCCAAATCAATGTCCTTTAGCCCAAGGTTTTGAGGGTGGGCCCGGGTTTCTGGTGTGCTATAGGGAAAAAATCGGTTGGGTTATGCCACGAAGGTTAGAAATCATTCCAGTGTGATTCGTTTAATTTTTTTGGCCATTTGGGTGGACAAACGGGTGAAACGGCGAGAACGGGGCATTTTCGGGCCAAATCGGTGTTCTATAGCCCATGGTTTTAGGGGTTGGCCCGGGGTCCAAGCATGCTGTAGGCTGAAAATCAACCAGGGCATGCCAGGGAGGTTAGAAAATTTCCCAGTGTGGTCCATTTATTTCTTCGTGGCCATTTGGGTGGACAAACGGGCGAAACGGCGCAAACGGGGCATTTTCGGACCAAATCGATGTGCTATAGCCCACGATTTTGGGGGCTGGTCTAGGGTTCGGGCGTGTTGTGGGCTGAAAATTGATCGGGACGTGCTAGGGAGGTTTGGGATCATCCCAATATGGTTTGTTTAATTTTTTGTAGCTAGTTGGATGGACAAACGGGCAAAACGACGCGAACGGGGCATTTTTGGGCTAAATCGGTGTCCTATATAGCCCTCGGTTTTTGGGGTGGGTTCGGGTTTCGGGCGTGCTATGGGCTGAAAATCGACCGAGGCATGCTAGAAAGGTTGGGATCATCCCAGTGTGGTTCGTTTTAATTTTTTATGGCCATTTAAGCGGATAAACGGGCAAAATAGCACAAACGGGTCATTTTCAGGCCAAATCGGTGTGCTATAGCCCACAGTTTCGGGGGTGGGCTCGGGATTCGAGTTTGTAATAGGCCAAAAATTTACCAGGGCATGCCAGGGAGGTTGGGGATCATCCCAGTATAGTCCATTAATTTTTTATTGTCATTTGGGCGGACAAACGGGTGAAATGGCGCGAGCGGGGTATTTTCAAGCCAAATTGGTGTGCTATAGCCCACGATTTTGGGGTTGGTCCCGTGATTCAGGCTTGCTATAGGATAAAAATTGATCGGGGCATGCCAGGAAGGTTCGGGATTATCCCAGTATGGTCCGTTTAATTTATCGTGGCCATTTCGGCGGACAAATAGATGAAACGGCGTGAACGGGGTATTTTTTGGCCAAATCAGTGTCCTATTGCCCACGGTCTCGGGGGTAAGCCAGGGTTCCGGGCGTGCAGTTGGCTAAAAATCAGTCGAGGCGCCAGGGAGGTTGAAGATCATCCCAATGCGGTCTGTTTAATTTTTCGTGGCTATTTAGGCAGACAAACGGGCAAAATGGCGCGAACGAGGCAATTTTGGGCTAAATCGGTGTGCTATAGCACCGGGGTCTGATAATGCTGTCCGCCAAAAATTGATCGGGGTGTGCCAAAGTGGTGGGGATCATTTCAGTATGGTTCTTTTAACTTTTCGTGGCCATTTGGGCGGATAAATAGGCAAAACGGTGCGAACGGGGCATTTTCGAACCAAATCGATTTCTATAGCCCACGGTTTTGGAGTGGGCTGAAAATCGATCGGGGCGTGCCAAGGAGGTTGGGAATCATCCCAGTGTGGTTAGTTTAATTTTTCATCTCTATTTGGGCGGATAAACAGGCGAAACGACACGAATGGGGCATTTTCAAGGCAAATCGATGTCCTATAGCCAACCGTTTCGAAGGTGGGCCTGGGGTCCGGGCATGCTGTGGTTCGAAAATTGGTCGGGGCATGCCAGGGAGGTTTGGGATCGTGCCAGTGTGGTCCGTTTAATTTTTCTTGGATATTTGGTTTGAAAAATATGGGAAACGATATGAACGGGGCATTTTCGGGCCACATCGGTATGCTATAGCCCATAGTTTTGGGGGTAGCCTTGGGGTCCAGGCGTGCTATGGGCCGAAAATTAATCGGGGCGTGCCAGGGAAGTTGGGGATCATCCCAGTATGGTCCTTTTTATTTTTCGTGGCTATTTGGGCAGACAAACGGGTGAAACAGCACGAACGGGGCATTTTTAGGCAAAATCGATGTGCTCTAGCCCATGGTTTCGGGAGGCGGGCGTGCTGTGGGCTGAAAATTGATCATTCCATGCCAAGGAGTTTAGGGATCATCCCAGTGTGGTCCATTTAACATTTCGTGGCCATTTGGGTGGATAAACTGGCAAAATAGCGTGAATAGGGCATTTTCGAGCCAAATCAGTGTGCTATTGCCCATGGTTTTGGGGGTGGAACCGGGGTCCCGAGTGTGCTATGGGTCGAAAATTGATTGAGGCATGCCAGGGAGGTCGGGGATCGTCCCAGTATGGTCCGTTTAATTTTTCATGCCCATTTGGGCGCACAAACAGTCAAAACGGTGCGAAGGGGTATTTTTGGGCCAAATCAGTGTGCTATAGCCCATGGTTTTATGGGTGGCCCCGGGGTTCGGGCTTACTGTAGGCTGAAAATTGATTGAGATGTGCCAGGTAGGTTGGGATCGTCCTAATATGGTCCTTTTAATTTTTTGTGGCCATTTGGGGGGACAAACACATGGAACAGCGCAAACGGGACATTTTCGAGCCAAATCGATGTGCTATACCCCACGATTTTGGGGGTGGGCTCGGGTTCCGGGTGTCCTAAGGGCCGCAAATTAACCGAGGTATGTTAGGAAGGTTGGGGATCCTTCCAGTCTGGTTCGTTTAACTTTTCATGTCCATTTGGGCGGACAAATAGGAGAAATGGTGCGTACGGGTTATTTTCGGGCTAAATCGGTGTGCCATAGCCCACGATTTAGGGGGTGGGCTCAAGATTTGAGTTTGCAGTTAGCCAAAAATTGATCGGGGCATGCCAGGGAGGTTGGGGATCATCCCAGTGTTGTCCATTTAACTTTTTATTGCCATTTGGATGGACAAATGGGCGAAATGGCGCGAGCGGGGTGTTTTCGAGCAAAATTGATGTGCTATAGCCCACGGTTTTGGCGGTGGGTCCATGATTCGGGATTGCTGTGAGCAAAAAATTGATCGGGGCATGCCAGGGAGGTTGGGGATCATCCCAGTATGGTCTGTTTAATTTTTCATAGCCATTTGTATAGACAAATGGGTGAAACGGCTCAAATGGGGCATTTTTAGGTCAAATCGGTATGTTATAGCCCAGGGTTTTAGGGGTGGGCCCAGGGTCCAGGATTGCTGTGGGCCAAAAATCAATCGGGGCATGCCAGGGAGGTTGGGTATCATCACAGTATGGCCCGTTTAATTTTTTGTTGCCATTTAGTTGGACAAATCGGTGTGAACGAGGCATTTCGAGCAAAATTTATGCCCACGGTTTTGGGGGTGGGCCCGAGTTCGGGCGTGTTATGGGCTGAAAATCAACTGGGGCATGCCAGGGAGGTTGGGGACCATCCTAATGTGGTCCGATTAATTTTTGATGGCTATTTGGGCGGACAAACGGACGAAAGGGCATGAACAGGGCATTTTCAAGGCAAATCGGTGTTCTATAGCCCACAGTTTCGAGGGTAGGCTCGGGGTACGGGTGTGCTATGGGCTGAAAATAGATCTGAGCATGCCAGGGAGGTTGGGGATCTTCCTAGTATGGTACATTTAATTTTTCATGACCATTTGGTCGGACAAACGGGCGAAACGGTGAGAAGGGGTTATTTTTGGTCAAAATCGGTGTGCTATAGCCTACATTTTCCTGGGGCGGGTTCAGGATCCCGGTTTGCCGTCGGCCAAAAATCAACTGAGGCATGCCAGGGTGGTTGGGGATCATCCCAGTGTGGTCCATTTAATTTTTTATGGCCATTTGGGGTGGACAAATGGGTGAAACGACGTGAACGGGGTGTTTTCAGACCAAATCGGTGTGCATAGCCCACGGTTTTAGGGGGGCCAGGGTCCGGGCATGCTGTGGGCCAAATATCAACCGGTACATGCCAGGGAGATTGAAGATCATTCGGGTATGGTCCATTTAATTTTTCGTGGCCATTAGGGTGGACAAATGGGCAAAACGGCGCGAACGGGGCATTTTTGGGCCAAATCGGTGAGCTATAGGCCACGGTTTTGGGGCTTGGATTAGGGTCAAGGCGAGTTATGGGCTAAAAATTAACTGGGGCGTGCCAGGGAGGTTGGGGATCATCTCAGTGTGGTCTATTTAATTTTTTGTGGCCATTTGGGAGGATAAACTAGCAAAACAATGCAAACGGGGCATTTTTGGGCCAAATCAGTGTCCTATAGCCCACGATTTTGGGGGTGGGGCCAGGTTCCTGATGTGTTGTAGAATGAAAACTGACCAGGGCATTCCAGGGTGGTTAAGGATCATCCCAGTGTGCTCCGTTTAATTTTTTGTGGCCATTTGGGCAGATAAAAGGGAAAAACGATGCAAACTAGGCATTTTCAAGGCAAATCGGTGTGCTATTGCCCACGATTTTGTGGGTGGTCCAAGAGTCCAGGCATGCTATCTGCAAAAAATTGACCAGGTCATGCCAGGGAGGTTGGGGATCATCCCAGTATGCTCTGTTTAATTTTTTGTGGCTATTTGGGCAGATAAATGGGCAAAACGGTGTGAACAGGATATTTTCGTACCAAATCGGTGTGCTATAGCCCACGATTTCGGGGGTGGGCCTGGATCCGGGAGTGTTGTGGGTCAAAAATAGACTGGGGACTTCTAGGGAGGTTGGGGATTATCCTAGTGTTGTCCGTTTAATTTTCTGTGACCATTTGGGTGGACAAACGACCGAAACGGCGCGAATGGGGCATTTTTAGGCCAAACTGGTGTGCTATAGCCCACGATTTTCAGGATGGACCCAGGGTTCGGGCTTGCTGTTGATCGAAAATCGACCGAGGCATGACAGAGAGGTTGGGGATCATCCCAGTGTGGTCCATTTAATTTTTTGTGGCTATTTGGGCGGACAAACGGGTGAAACGACGCAAACGGGGCATTTTTGGGCCAAATCGGTGAGCTATAGCCCACGGTTTTGGGGGTTGGATTGGGTTCAGGGCGAGCTATGGGCTGAAAATTAACCGGGGCATGCCCGGGAGGTTGGGGATCATCTCAGTGTGGTCAGTTTAATTTTTTGTGGCCATTTGGGAAGATAAACTAGCAAAACAATTAGAACGGGGCATTTACGGGCCAAATCGGTGTCCTATAGCCCACAATTTTGGGGGTGGGCCTGGGTTCCAAATGTATTGTGGGCTGAAAATCGACCGGGGCATGCCAGGGAGATTGGGGATCATCCCAATGTGGTCCATTTAATTTTTTGTGGCCATTTGGGCATATAAAAGGGAAAAACAACGCAAACAAGGCATTTTCAAGGCAAATCGGTGTGCTATAGCCCACGATTTTGGGGGTGGGCTAGGAGTCCAGGCGTGCTGTCTGTAAATAATTGATCGAGGAATGACAGGGAGGTTGGGGATCCTCCTAGTGTGCTCCGTTTAATTTTTCATGGCCATTTGGGTGGATAAACGGGAAAAACAGTGTGAACAGGTTAATTTCGTGCCAAATTGGTGTGCTATAGCCAACGGTTTCGGGGGTGGCCGTGGATCCGAGCGTGTTGCGGGTCAAAAATCAACCGGGGCATGCCAGGGAGTTGGGGATCATCCTAGTGTTGTCCGTTTAATTTTTCATGCCCATTTGAGCAGACAAACGAGCGAAACGGCGCGAACGGGGCATTTTTGGGCTAAACTGGTGTGCTATAGCCCACGATTTTGGGGGTGGACCCAGGGTCTAGGCGTGCTGCCAACCAAAAATTGACCGAGACATGTCAGAGAGGTTAGGGATCATCCCAGTGTGGTCCGTTTAATTTTTTGTAGTCATTTGGGCGGACAAACGGGCCAAACAGCGCGAACGGGGCAATTTCGTCCCAAATCGGTGTCCTATAGCCCACGGTTTTGGAGTGGGCCAAAAATTGATCGAGGCATACCAAGGAGGTTGGGAATCGTCCCAGTTTGGTCTGTTTAATTTTTCATCGCCATTTGGGCAGACAAACGGGTGAAATGGCGCGAACAGTCCATTTTCGATGAAAATCGATGTCCTATAGCCCACCGTTTTGGGGGTGGGCCTGGGGTCCGGGTATGCTGTGGTCCAAAAATTGATCGAGGCATGCCAGAGAGGTTTGGGATCATGCCAGTGTGGTCCATTTAATTTTTCGTGGATATTTGATTTGAAAAATAGGGGAAATGATGCGAATGGGGCATTTTCGGGTCATATCGGTGAGCTATAGCCCACGGTTTTGGGGGTAGCCTAGGGGTCCGGGCGTGCTATGGGCTGTAAATTAATTGGGGCATGCCAGGGAATTTTGGGATCATCCCAGTATGGTCCGTTTAATTTTTCGTGGCCATTTGGGCAGACAAACGGGTGAAACAGTACGAACGGGGCATTTTTAGGCAAAATCGATGTGCTTTAGCCCATGGTTTTGGGGGGCCTGGGGTCCGGGTGTGTTGTGGGATGAAAATCGACCGTTGCGTGCCCAAGATTTTGGGGATCATTCAAGTGTGGTCCGTTTAACTTTTCGTGGCCATTTGGACGGACAAACGGGCGAAACGGCGTGAACAGGGCATTTTCGAGCCAAATCGGTTTGCTATTGCCCACGGTTTCGAGCGTGGAACCGGGGTCCCAAGCATGTTGCACACCAAAAATTGACTGTGGCATGCCAGGAAGGTTGGGGATCATCTCAGTATGGTCCGTTAAATTTTTTGTGGCCATTCGGGCGTACAAACGGGCAAAACGGTGCGAATGGGGCATTTTTGGGCCAAATCAGTGTGCTATAGCCCACGATTTCGGGGGTGGCCCTGAGGTTCGGGCTTACTATGGGCTGAAAATTGATTGAGATGTGCAAGGTAGGTTGGGGATCGTCCTAATGTGGTCCGTTTAATTTTTTGTGGCTATTTGGGGGGATAAACAAGCAAAACAGCATGAACGGGACATTTTTGGGCCAAATCGATGTGTTATAGCCCACGGTTTTGGGGGTAGGCCTGGGGTCTGGGTGTGCTATGGGCCGTAAATCGACCGAGGTATGCTAGGAAGGTTAGGGATCCTCCCAGTGTGGTTCATTTAATTTTTGTGTCCTTTTGGGCAAACAAACGGGTGAAACGGTGCGATGGGTTATTTTTGGGCCAAATCGGTATGCCATAGCCCACGATTTATGGGATAGTCTTAAGATTCGAGATTGCAGTCGGCCAAAAATCGACCGGGGTATACCAGGGAGGCTGGGGATCATCCCAGTACGGTCCGTTTAACTTTTTATTGCCATTTGTGCGGACAAACGGGCAAAATGGCGTGAGCGGGGTATTTTTGAGTAAAACTAATATGCTATAGCCCACGGTTTTGGGGGTGGGCCCATGATTCGGGCTTGCTGTGGGCAACAAATCAAATGGAACATGCTAGGGAGGTTGGGGATCATCCCAGTATGGTCTGTTTAATTTTTTGTAGCCATTTGGGCAGAGAAATGGGTGAAACGGCTCTAATGGCGCATTTTTGGGCTAAATCGGTATACTATAGCCCACGGTTTTAGGGGTGGGCCTGGGGTTCGGGCTTACTGTGGGTCGAATATCAATCGAGGCATGCCAGGGAGGTTGGGAATCATTGCAGTGTGGTTCGTTTAATTTTTTATTTCCATTTGGGTGGATAAATCAGCAAAACAGCGTGAATGGGGTATTTTCGGGCAAAATTTATGCCCACGGTTTTGGGGGTAGGCCCGGGTCCGGGCGTGTTGTGGGCTAAAAATCAACTGGGGCATGCCAGGGAGGTTGGGGATCGTCCGAGTGTGGTCCGTTTAATTTTTGGTGGCCATTTGGGTGGGCAAACGGGAGAAAGGGCACGAACAGGGCATTTTCGGGCCAAATCGGTGTTCTATAGCCCATGGTTTTGAGGGTAGGCCGGGGTACGGGTATGCTGTGGGCCAAAAATAGATCTGAGCATGCCAGGGAGGTTGGGGATCTTCCTAGTATGGTCCTTTTAATTTTTCATGACCATTTTCTCAGACAAACGGGCGAAACGGTGAGAAGGGGTTATTTTCGGTCCAAATTAGTGTGCAATATAGCCCACAGTTTTCTGGGGTGGGCTAAGGATCCGGGTTTTCCATCGGCTGAAAATCAACCGGGGCATGCCAGAGTGGTTGGGGATCATCCCAATATGGTCCATTTAATTTTTTATGGCCATTTGGGCGAACAAACAGGTGAAACGGCGTGAACGGGGTGTTTTCGAACCAAATCGGTTTGCATAACCCATGGTTTTGGGGGGTGGCAGGGTCTGGGCATGCTGTTGGCCAAAAGTCAACCGGTACATGCCAGGGATATTGAAGATTGTCCGAGTATGGTCCATTTAATTTTTCGTGGCCATTAGGGTGGACAAACGGGTGAAACGGCATGAACGGGGCATTTTGGGGCTAAATCGGTGAGCTATAGGCCACGGTTTTGGGGGTTGGATCGGGGTCAGGGTGAGCTATGGGCTGAAAATTAACTAGGGCATGCCAGGGAGGTTGGGGATCATTTTAGTGTGGTCTGTTTAATTTTTTGTGGACAGTTGGGAGGATAAACAAGCAAAACAACTCGAACGGGGCAGTTTTGGGCCAAATCAGTGTCCTATAACCCATGATTTTGGGGGTGGGCCCAGTTTCCTGATGTTTTGTGGGCTGAAAACTAACCGGGGCATGCCAGGATGGTTGGGGATCATCCCAGTGTGGTCCGTTTAATATTTTGTGGCCATTTGGGCAGATAAAAGGGAAAATGACAAAAACAAGGCATTTTAAAGGCAAATCGGTGTGTTATTGCCCACGATTTTGTGGGTGGGCCAGGAGTCCAGGCGTGCTATCTACAAAAAATTGACCAGGGCATGCCAGGGAGGTTGGGGATCATCCCAGTGTGCTCTGTTTAATTTTTTGTGGCTATTTGGATAGATAAACGGGCAAAATGGTGTGAACAGGATATTTTCGTGCCAAATCGGTGTGCTACAGACCACGGTTTCAGGGGTAGGCCTGGATCCGGGCGTATTGTGGGTTAAAAATCGATCGAGTCCTACCAGGGAGGTTGGGGATCGTCCTAGTGTTGTCCGTTTAATTTTCCGTGCCTATTTGGGCGGACAAACGAGCAAAACGGCGCGAACGGGGCTTTTTTAGGCCAAACTGGTGTGCAATAGCCCACGATTTCAAGGATGGCCCCAGGGTCTGGGCATGCAGTTGACCGAAAATCGACCGAGGCATGCCAGAGAGGTTGGGGATCATCCCAGTGTGGTCCGTTTAATTTTTTGTTACCATTTGGGCGGACAAACGGGCAAAACAGCGCGAACGGGGCAATTTCGGCCCAAATCGGTATCCTATAGCCCACGTTTTTGGGGGTGGGCCAGGGGTTCGGGTGTGCTGTGGGCTGAAAATCAACCGTTGCGTGCCCACGAGTTTGGGGATCATTCAAGTATGGTCTGTTTAACTTTTTGTGGCCATTTGGACGGACAAACGGGCGAAACGGCGTGAACAGGGCATTTTCGAGCCAAATCGGTTTGCTATTGCCCACGGTTTCAGGGGTGGAACCGGGGTCCTAAGCATGCTGCAAGCCAAAAATTGACTGTGGCATGCCAGGAAGGTTGGGGATCATCTAAGTGTGGTCCGTTTAATTTTTTGTGGCCATTCGGGCCCACAAACGGGCAAAACGGTGCGAACGGGGCATTTTTGTGCCAAATCAGTGTGCTATAGCCCACGGTTTCAGGGGTGGCCCTGAGGTTCGGGCTTACTATGGGCTGAAAATTGATTGAGATATGAAAGGTAGGTTGGGGATCGTCCTAATGTGGTCCGTTTAATTTTTTGTGGCCATTTAGGGGGATAAACAAGCAAAACAGCATGAACGGAACATTTTTGGGCTAAATCGATGTGCTATAGCCCACGGTTTTGGGGGTAAGCCCAGGGTCTGGGTGTGCTATGGGCCGCAAATCGATCGAGGTATGCTAGGAAGGTTGGGGATCCTCCCAGTGTGGTTCGTTTAAATTTTTTGTGTCCTTTTGGGCAGACAAACGGGTGAAATGGTGAGAATGGGTTATTTTCGGGCCAAATCGGTATGACATAGCCCACGATTTATGGGGTAGGCTCAGGATTCGAGATTGCAGTCGGCCAAAAATCGACCGGGGTATACCAGGGAGGTTGGGGATCATCCCAGTATGGTCCGTTTAACTTTTTATTGCCATTTGTGCGGACAAACGGGCAAAATGGCATGAGCGGGGTATTTTTGAGTAAAACTAATGTGATATAGCCCACGGTTTTGGGGGTAGGCCCATGATTCGGGCTTGCTGTGGGCAAAAAATCAAACGGAGCATGCTAGGGAGGTTGGGGATCATCCTAGTATGGTCTGTTTAATTTTTCGTAGCCATTTGGGCAGAGAAATGGGCGAAACGGCTCTAATGGGGCATTTTAGGGCTAAATCGGTATACTATAGCCCACGGTTTTAGAGGTGGGCCCGGGGTCCGAGCTTATTGTGGGCCAAAAATCAATCGAGGCATGCCAGGGAGGTCGAGAATCATTGAGTGTGGTTCGTTTAATTTTTTATTTCCTTTTGGGTGGATAAATCATCAAAACAGCGTGAACGGGGTATTTTCGGGCAAAATTTATGCCCACGGTTTTGGGGGTGGGCCCGAGTCCAGGCATGTTGTGGGCTGAAAATTAACTAGGGCGTGCCAGGGAGGTTGGGGATCGTCCGAGTGTGGTCCGTTTAATTTTTGGTGGCCATTTGGGTGGGCAAACGGGCGAAAGGGCACGAAGAGGGCATTTTCGGGCCAAATTGGTGTTCTACAGCCCATGGTTTTGAGGGTAGGCCCGGGGTACGGGTATGCTGTGGGCCGAAAATAGATCTGAGCATGCCAGGGAGGTTGGGGATCTTCCTAGTATGGTCCATTTAATTTTTCATGACCATTTTCTCGGACAAACGGGTGAAACGGTGAGAAGGGGTTATTTTCGGTCCAAATTGATGTGCTATATAGCCCACGGTTTCATGGGGTGGGCTCAGGATTCGGATTTTCCATCGGCTGAAAATCAACCGGGGCATGCCAGAGTGGTTGGGGATCATCCCAGTATGGTCCATTTAATTTTTTATGGCCATTTGGGCGGACAAACGGGTGAAACGGCGTGAATGGGGTGTTTTCGAACCAAATCGGTGTGCATAGCCCACGGTTTTGGGGGGGGGGAGGGTCTGGGCTTGCTGTGGGCCAAAAGTCAACCGGTACATGCCAGGGAGATTGAAGATCGTCCGAGTATGGTCCATTTAATTTTTCGTGGCCATTAGGGTGGACAAACGGGTGAAACGGCATGAACGGGGCATTTTGGGGCTAAATCGGTGAGCTATAGGCCATTGTTTTGGGGGTTGGATCGGGGTCAGGGTGAGCTATGGGCTGAAAATAAACTAGGGCATGCTAGGGAGGTTGGGGATCGTCTTAGGGTGGTCTGTTTAATTTTTTGTGGCCATTTGGGAGGATAAACTAGCAAAACAACGCGAACGGGGCATTTTTGGGCCAAATAAGTGTCCTATAACCCACGATTTTGGGTGTGGGCCCAGTTTCCTGATGTTTTGTGGGCTGAAAACCGACCGGGGCATGCCAGGGTTGTTGGGGATCATCCCAGTGTGGTCCGTTTAATATTTTGTGGCCATTTGGGCAGATAAAAGGGAAAAACGACAAAAACAAGGCATTTTAAAGGCAAATCGGTGTGCTATTGCCCACGATTTTGTGGGTGGGCCCGGAGTCCGGGCGTGCTATCTGCAAAAAATTGACCGGGGCATGCCAGAGAGGTTGGGGATCATCCCAGTGTGGTCTATTTAATTTTTCGTGGCTATTTGGACAGATAAACGGGCAAAACGTTGTGAACAGGATATTTTCGTGCCAAATCGGTGTGCTACAGCCCACGATTTTGGGGGTAGGCCTGGATCCGGGCGTATTGTGGGTCAAAAATCGATTGGGTCCTACCAGGGAGGTTGGGGATCGTCCTAGTGTTGTCCGTTTGGACGGACAAACGAGCAAAACGGTGCGAACGGGGCATTTTTGGGCCAAACTGGTGTGCAATAGCCCACGATTTCAGGGATGGACCTAGGGTCTGGGCATGCTGTTGACCAAAAAACGACCGAGGCATGCCAGAGAGGTTGGGGATCATCCCAGTGTGGTCCTTTTAATTTTTTGTTACCATTTGGGCGGACAAACGGGCAAAACAGCACAAACGGGGCAATTTCGGCCCAAATCGGTATCCTATAGCCCACATTTTTAGGGCTGGGCCTGGGGTCCGGGTGTGTTGTGGGCTGAAAATCAACCGTTGTGTGCCCAGGAGTTTGGGGATTATTCAAGTGTGGTCCGTTTAACTTTCCGTGGCCATTTGGACGGACAAACGGGTGAAACGGCGTGAACAGGGCATTTTTGAGCCAAATCAGTTTGCTATTGCCCACGGTTTCGGGGGTGGAACCGAGGTCCCGAGCATGCTGCGGGCCAAAAATCGACTGTGGCTTGACAGGGAGGTTGGGGATAATCCCAGTGTGGTCCGTTTAATTTTTTGTGGCCATTCGAGCGCACAAACGGGCAAAACGGTGCGAACGGGGCATTTTTGGGATAAATCAGTGTGCTATAGCCCACGATTTTGGGGGTGGCCCTGAGGTTCGGGCTTACTATGGGCTGAAAATTGACCGAGATATGCAATGTAGGTTGGGGATCGTCTTAATGAGGTCCGTTTAATTTTTTGTGGCTATTTGGGGGGGGGGGGGGAAACAAGCAAAACAGCATGAACGGGACATTTTTGGGCCAAATCGATGTGCTATAGCCCACGGTTTTGGGGGTAGGCCCGGGGTCTGGGTGTGCAATGGGCCACAAATTGACCGAGGTATGCTAGGAAGGTTAGGGATCCTTCCAGTGTGGTTCGTTTAATTTTTCGTGTCCTTTTGGGCAGACAAACGGGTGAAACGGTGCGAACGGGTTATTTTCGAGCTAAATCAGAATGCCATAGCCCATGATTTACGGGGTAGGCTCAGGATTCGAGTTTGCAGTCTGCGAAAAATCAACCAGGGTATACCAGGGAGGTTGGGGATCATCCCAGTATGGTCCGTTTAACTTTTTATTGCCATTTGTGCGGACAAACGGGCAAAATGGCGTGAGCGGGGCATTTTCAAGTAAAACTAATGTGCTATAGCCTACGGTTTTAGGGGTGGGCCCATGATTCGGGCTTGCTATGGGCAAAAAATCAATCGAAGCATGCTAGGGAGGTTGGGGATCATCCCAATATTGTCTGTTTAATTTTTCGTAGCTATTTGGGCAGAGAAATAGGCGAAACGGCTCTAATGGGGAATTTTTGGGCCAAATCGGTATACTATAGCCCACGGTTTTAGGGGTAGGCCCGGGGTCCAGGCTTATTGTGGGTCGAAATTCAATCGGGGCATACCAGGGAGGTTGGGGATCATTGCAGTATGGTTCATTTAATTTTTTATTGCCATTTGGGTGGATAAATCAGCGAAACGGCGTGAACGGGGCATTTTCGGGCAAAATTTATGCCCACGGTTTTGGGGGTGGGCCTTGGTCCGGGCGTGTTGTGGGCTGAAAATCAACTGGGGCGTGCCAGGAAGGTTAGGGATTGTCCCAGTGTGGTCCGTTTAATTTTTGGTGGCCATTTGGGCGGGCAAACGGGCGAAAGGGCACGAACAGGGCATTTTTGGGCAAAATCGGTGTTCTGCAGCCCACGGTTTTGAGGGTAGGCCTGGGGTACGGGTATGTTGTGGGTCAAAAATAGATCTGAGTATGCCAGGGAGGTTGGGGATCTTCCTAGTATGGTCCGTTTAATTTTTCATGAGCATTTGCTCGAATAAATGGGCGAAACGGTGCGAAGGGGTTATTTTCGGTCCAAATCTGTGTGGTATATAGCCCACGGTTTCCTGGGGTGGGCTCAGGATCCGAGTTTTCGGTCAGCTGAAAATCAACCGGGTATGCCAGGGTGGTTGGGGATCATCCCAGTGTGGTTCATTTAATTTTTAATTGCTATTTGGGCGGATAAACGGGTAAAATAGCGTGAACGGGGTGTTTTCGGAACAAATCGGTGTGCATAGCCCACGGTTTTGGGGGGGGAGGCGTGGGTCTGGGCATGCTGTGGGCCAAAAATCAACCGTTACATGCCAGGGAGATTGAAGATCGTCTGAGTATGGTCCATTTAATTTTTCGTGGCCATTAGGGTGGACAAATGGGTGAAACGGCATGAACGGGGCATTTTTGGGCCAAATCGGTGAGCTATAGCCCACGGTTTTGAGGGTTGGATCGGGTTTAGGGAGAGCTATAGGCTGGAAATTAATCGGGGCATGCCAGGGAGGTTGGGGATCATCTTAGTGTGGTCTGTTTAATTTTTTGTGGCCATTTGGGAGGATAAACTGGCAAAACAATACGAATCGGGCATTTTTTGGCCAAATCAGTGTCCTATAACCTAATATTTTGGGGGTGGGCCCAGGTTCCTGATGTGTTATGGGCTGAAAACCGATCGGGGCATGCCAGGGTGGTTGGGGATCATCCCAGTGTGGTCCGTTTAATTTTTTATGGCCATTTGGGTAGATAAAAGGGAAAAACGATGAAAACATGGCATTTTCAAGGCAAATCGGTGTGCTATTGCCCACAATTTTGTGGGTGGGCCAGGAGTCCAGGCGTCCTATCTGCAAAATATTGACCGAGGCATGCCAGGGAGGTTGGGGATCATCCCAGTGTGCTCTGTTTAATTTTTTGTGGCTATTTGGATAGATAAACGGGCAAAACGGTGTGAACAAGATATTTTCGTGCCAAATCGGTGTGCTATAGCCCACGGTTTTGGGGGTGGGCCTAGATCCGGGCGTGTTGTGGGTCAAATCGACCGGGGCCTGCCAGGGAGGTTGGGGATCGTCCTAGTGTTGTCCATTTAATTTTTCGTGCCTAATTGGGCGGACAAACGAGTGAAACGGCGCGAACGGGGCATTTTTAGGCCAAACTGGTGTGCAATAGCCCATGATTTCAGGGATGGACCCAGGGTCTGGGCGTGCTGTTGACCAAAAATTGAACGAGGCATGCCAGAGAGGTTGGGGATCATCGCAGTGTGGTCTGTTTAATTTTTTGTGGCCATTTGGATGGACAAACGGGAAAAACAGCGCGAACGGGGCAATTTTGGCCCAAATCGGTATCCAATAGCCCACGTTTTTGGGGGTGGGCCTGGGGTCTGGGCGTGCTGTGCATTGATAATTGACTGGGGCGTGCCAGGTAGTTGGGGTTCGGGAGTGCTGGGGTCAAAAATCGATCGTTGCGTGCCAGGGAGGTTGGGGATCGTCCCAGTGTGGTTCGTTTAATTTTTCGTGGCCATTTAGATGGATAAATGGGCGAAATGATGCGAACAGGGCATTTTTGGGCCAAATTGTCTGCTATAGCCCATGGTTTTGGTGGTAGGAACGGGGTCCTGGGAGTGCTGTGGGTCGAAAATTGACTGAGGCATGCTAGGGAGGTTGGGGATCGTTCTAGTGTGGTTCGTTTAATTTTTCGTGCCCATTTGGGCGGATAAACGGGTGAAATGGCACGAAGGGGTTATTTTCGAGCCAAATCGGTGTTCTATAGCACACAGTTTCGAGGATTGTCTCGGTATCCTAGTTTTATATCGACCAAAAATCGACTGGGGCGTGCCAGGGAGGTTGGGGATCGGTCTAGTGTGGTTCGTTTAATTTTTTGTTGTCATTTGGGCAGACAAATGGGAGACTGGCGCTAGCAGGGCATTTTCGAGCTAAATTGGTATGCTATAGCCCACGGTTTTGGGGGTGCTGTGGGCCAAAAATCAACCAGGGCATGCCATGAACGTTCGGAATTATCCCAGTATGGTCCTTTTAATTTTTCGTGACCATTTTGGTGAAAAAACGGGTGAAATTGCGCGAATGGGGTATTTTTTAGCCAAATCAGTGTCCTATAGCCCACAGTTTTGAGGGTGGGCCAGGGTTTCGGGCGTGCATTGGTTGAAAATCGATCGGGGCATGCCAGGAAGGTTGGGGATCATCCCATTGCGGTCCGTTTAATTTTTTGTGCATATTTAGGCAGATAAACAGGAGAAACATTGCGAACAGATCAATTTTGGGCTAAATCAGTGTGCTATAGCCCACGTGTTTGGGGGTTGGACTGGGGTCCGGGTGTGTTGTTGGTCGAAAATAAATCGAAGTGTACCAAAGAGGTTGGGGAACATCCCAGTATGGTCCGTTTAATTTTTCATACATATTCAGGCGGACAAATAGGAGAAACGGCGCGAACGGGGCATCTTTAGGCTTAATCGGTGTGCTATAGCCCACGATTTCGGGGGTTCACCCGGGGTCTGGGAGTGCTGTGGGCCAAAAATCGACCGGGGCATGGAAAGGAGGTTGGGGATCATCCTATTATGGTCTATTTAATTTTTCGTGTCTATTTGGGCTGACAAACGGGCAAAACGGCGTGAATGGGGCATTTTCAGGTCAAATCAGTGTGCTATACCCCACAGATTTGTGGGGTGGGCCCGGGGTCCAAACTTTCTGTCATCTAAAAATTGACCGAGGCATGCCAGGGAGGTTAGATATCATCCCATTGTGGTTTGTTTAGTTTTTTGTGGCCATTTGGGAGGACAAACAAGTGAAACGATGCAAATCGAGCATTTTCGGGCCAAATCGATGTCCAACCCTGATTTTAGGTGTGGGCCTGGGTTCCCGATGTGCTATAGACTGAAAGTCGACCGAGGCATGCCAGGGAGGTTGTAGATCATCCCAGTGTGGTCCGTTTAATTTTTTGTGGCCATTTGGATGGACAAAAGTGCAAAACTGCATGAACGAAGCATTTTCGAGGCAAATCGGTGTGCTATAGCACACGGTTTTGGGGGTGGGCCAGGGGTCCAATTGTGCTATTGGCCAAAAATTGATCGGGGCGTGCCAAGGAGGTTGGGGATCATCACAGTATGGTCCGTTTAATTTTCCTTGGCTATTTTTGCAGACAAATGGGCAAAACAGCGTGAATGGGGCATTTTTGGGCCAAATCGGAGTCCTATAGCCTATAGTTTTTGGGGTGGACCCAGGTTCCGAGCATGCTGTCGGCCAAAAATCGACCGAGCTATGCCAGGGTGGTTGGGGATCATCTCAGTATGATCCGTTTAATTTGTCATGGCCATTAGGTGGAAAAACGAGCGAAATGGCCCGAACGGGGCATTTTCAGGCCAAATTAGTGCGCTATAGCCCACTGTTTCAGGGGTGGGCCCGGGGCCGGGCGTGCTGTGAACCAAAAATTAATCGAGGCGTGCCAAGGAGATTAGGTATCATCCCAGTGTGATCCGTTAATTTTTCGTGGCCATTTGGGCAGATAAACGAGCAAAACAACGTGAATAGGACATTTTTCGTGCCAAATTGGTGTGCTATAACCCACGATTTTGGGGGTGGGCCTAGGGTTCGGGCGTTCTGCCAGCCAATAATCGATCGAGGCATGCGAGGGAGGTTGGGGATCATCCTAGTGTGGTCCATTTAATTTTTCATCGCTATTTGGGTGGACAAACAGGCAAAACGGCCTGAACTGGGCATTTTCAGGCCAAATTGGTATGCTATGGCCCACGGTTTTAGAGGTGGTCCAGGGTCCGGGCGTGCTTTTGGCCGAAAATAGCCCAAGGCATGCTAGGGAGATTGGGGACAATCCCAGTGTGCTCTGTTTAATATTTTATGTCCTTTTAGGCGGACAAACGGGCTAAACGGCATGAACAGGGCATCTTCATGCCAAATCGGTGTGCTATAGCCTACGATTTCAGGAGTGGGCTCTGGGCTCGGGTATGCTGTCTAGTAAAAATCAATTCGGGTATGCCCGAGAGGTTGGGTATCATCCCAGTGTGGTCCGTTTAATTTTTTTATGGCCATTTGGCTGGACAAACGGGCGAAACGGTGCGAACCGGGCATTTTCGGGATAAATTGGTGTGCTATAGCCTACGATTTCAGGGTTGGGCTCAGGTCAGGGTGTGTTGTGGGTCAAAAATTGACTGGGCTTGCCAGAGAGGTTGGAGATCATCCTAGTGTGGTCCGTTTATTTTTTTGTGGCCATTTGGGTTAACAAACCAGCAAAACGGTGCGAATGGGGCAATTTTAGGCAAAATCGGTGTGCTATAGCCCATGTTTTTGGGGGTTGGATCGGGGTTTGGGCATCCTGTTGGCCAAAAAATGACCGAGGCATGCCAGGGAGGTTGGGGATTGTCCCAGAGTGGTCTGTTTAATTTTTCGTGGCCAATTGGGCGGAAAAGCGGGCAAAACGGCGCGAACGGGGCATTTTTTAGCCAAATCGGTTTGCTGTAGCCCACGGTTTTGGGGGTGGGCTCGGGGTTCGGATGTGCTGTGGGATGAAAATCAACCAAGTTATGCCTGGGAGGTTGGAGATCATCACAGTGTGGTCCTTTTAGTCTTTTATGGCAATTTTGGGCGAACAAACGGGCGAAACGGCGCGAACGGGGTATTACCAGGCCAAATCAGTGTGCTATAGCCCACAGTTTTGGGGATGGGCCCAGATTTTGGGCATGCTATGGCCCAAACATTGATCGAGGTATGACAAGGAGGTTGGGGATCATCCCAGTGAGGTCTGTTCAATTTTTCGTGGCAATTTAGAAGGACCAAAGGACAAAACGACACGAATGAGGCATTTTCAGGCCAAATCGGTGTGCTATAGCCTACGGTTTAGGGTTGGTCCTGGGGTTTGGGGGTTCTATAAGACAAAAATTAATCAGGGCGTGCCATGGAGGTATGGAATCATCCAGTGTGGTCTGTTTAATTTTTCGTGGCCATTTCGGTAGACAAAAGGGCAAAACGGCGCAAACAGGGCATTTTGGGCCAAATCTGTGTGCTATAGCCACCGGTTTTAGGTGTGGGCCCTGGGTCCCGGGCGTGATGTAGGCTAAAAATCTATTGAGGCATTCCAGGGAGGTTGGGGATCGTTCCAGTATGGTCCATTTAATTTGTCATGGCCATTCGGGCGGACAAACGGGTGAAACGGCGCCAACAGGGTATTTCTGGACCAAATCAGTGTGCTATAGCGCACGGTTTCAGGGGTTGGCCTGGGTTTCGGGATGTGCTATGGGCTGAAAATCGATTGGGATGCGTTCTAGAGGTTGGGGATCATCCAAGTGTAGTTAGTTTATTTTTTCATCGCCATTAGGGTGGACAAACGGGCGAAACGGCAGAACGAGGCATTTTTGAGACAAATCGATGTGCTATAGCCCATGGTTTCGTAGGTGGGCCTGGGGTCCGGGTGTACTATGGGCCTAAAACTGACCGAGACATGCCAGGAAGGTTGGTGATCATTCAAGTGTGGTTTGTTTAATTTTTCATGGCCATTTGTGCAGACAAACAGGCAAAAAGGCATGAACAGTGCATTTTCAGGCCAAAGCGGTGTGTTGTAGCCCACGGTTTTGGGGGTGGTCCTGGGGTTTGGGTATACTGTTGGCTAAAAATTTATTGGGCTATGCCAGGGAGGTTGGGGATCATCCCAGTATGGTTCGTTTAATTTTTCATTGACATTTGGATGGACTAACGGGAGAAACGGCGCGAATGGGGTATTATCGAGCAAAATTGGTGTGCTTTAGCCCATGTTTTTGGTGGTGGGCCTATGATTCGGGAATGTTGTGGGCTAATAATCAACCGGGGCATGCCAGGGAAGTTGGGATTATCCCAGTGTTGTCCGTTTAATTTATCATGGCCATTTGGGTAGACAAATGGGCAAAACGGTGCAAATGGGCCATTTTTGGGCCAAATCGATGTGCTATAGACCACGGTTTTGGAGGTGGGCTCGGGTTTCGAGCATGTTGTGGGCCAAAAATGGATCGAGGTATGTCAAGGGGGTTAGGGATCATCCCTGTGTGGTCGATTTAATTTTTGTGGCCATTTGGGCGGATAAACGGGCGAATCAACGCGAACGGGGCATTTATGGGCCAAATCGATGTGCCATAGCCCACGGTTTTGGGAGGGCCCAAGTTCCGGGCATGATGTAGGCCAAAAATCAATTGGTGCATGCCAGGGAGGTTGGGGATCATCCCAGTGTGGTCCATTTAATTTTTCGTGGCTATTGTAGAGGACAAACGGGCAAAACGGTGCGTACGAGGAGTTTTCGAGCTAAATCGGTGTGCTATAGCTCACGATTTCAGGGGTGGGCTTGGTGTTCGAGCATGATCTCAAACGAAAATCAACTGGGACATGCTAGGGAGGTTGAGGATCATCTCGGTATGGTTTGTTTAATTTTTTGTGGCTATTTGGGCGAACAAACAGGCAAAATAGTGCAAATGGGGCATTAATATGCCAAATCGATGTCCTATATCCCACGGTTTTGGGGGTGGGCTCGGGTTCTGGGCGTGCTGTGGGCCAAAAATCGACCGGGGCATTCTAAGGAGGTTGGAGATCATCCCAATGTGGTTCGTTTAATTTTCCGTGGCTATTTGGGTGAATAAACGAGCGAAACGGTGTGAACAAAGCATTTTTAGGCTAAATCGATGTGCTATAGCCCACGGTTTTGGGGGTGGCCCTAGGTTCCGGGCGTGCTGTAGGTCGTAAATTGACCGGGGCATGCCAGGGAGGATGGGGATCATCCCAGTGTGGTTCATTTAATTTTTTGTGGCTATTTGGACAGACAAAAAGGCGACAGAGTGCGAACGGGGCAATTTTGGGACAAATTAGTGTGCGCCCACGGTTTTGGGGGTAGTCCCTGGTCCTAGCATGCTGTGGTTCAAAAATTGACCGGGTCATGCCAGGGAGGTTGGGGATCATCCCAGTGAGGTCCGTTTAATTTTTTGTGGCCATTAGGGCGGACAAACGGGCGAAATAGAGTAAACGGGGAAATTTTGGGCTAAATCGGTGTGCTACAGCCCACGGTTTTGGGGGTGGACCCAGATTTCTAGCGTGTTGTTTGCCGAAAATCGACCCCGATGTGCCAGGTAGGTTGGGGATCATCCTTGTGTGGTCTGTTTAATTTTTCATCTCGATTTAGGCAGACAAATAGGCTAAATGTGCGAACATGGCATTTTTGGGCCAAAACTGCGTCCTATAGCCCATGGTTTCGCGGCTTAGCTTGGGGTCCGGGCATGCTGTGGGCCAAAAATCAACCGGGGCATGCCAGGCAGGTTGAGGATCGTCCTAATATGGTCCGTTTAATTTTTTGTGGCCATTTGGGGGTACAAACAGGCGAAACGATGCGAATGGGATATTTTTGGGCCAAATCGGTGCGCTGTAGCCCACGATTTCAGGGCTTGGCCCGGGGTCCAGACGTTCTGTGTGCGAAAAATCGACCGGGGTATAACAGGGAGGTTGGGGATCATCCCAGTGTGGTTCGTTTAATTTTTCATGGATATTTGGTTGGATAAACGGGCTAAAATACATGAATGGAGCATTTTCGAGCCAAATCGATGTGCTATAGCCCACGGTTTCGAGTGTGGCCCCAGGGTCCCGACGTTCTGTGGGCCGTAAATTGACTGGTGTATGCCAGGGAGGGTTGGGATCATCCCAGTGTAGTTCATTTAATTTTTTGTGGCCATTTGGACAGATAAACAGGCGACAGAGTGCGAACGGGGCAATTTCAGGCCAAATTGGTGTGCTATAGCCCACGATTTTGGGGGTGGTCCCTGGTCCTGATGTGCTGTGGTTTGAAAATTGACCGGGTCATGCCAGAAAGGTTGGGGATCATCCTAGTGAGGTCCATTTAATTTTTCGTGGCCATTTGGGCGGACAAACGGGCGAAACAGAGCAAACGAGGTAATTTTGGGCTAAATCTGTGTGCTACAACCCACGATTTCGAGGGTGGGCCCAGAGTTCTAGCATGTTGTTGGCAAAAAATCAACCGGGGCATGCCAGGTAGGTTGGGTATCGTCCTAGTATTGTCCATTTAATTTTTTATCTCTATTTAGGCAGACAAACGGGCGAAAGGTGCGAACAGGGCATTTTCAAGACAAATCTACGTCCTATAGCCCATGGTTTCGGGGCTGAGCTTGGGGTCCGGGCGTGTTGTGGGCTGAAAATTGACAGGGGTATGCCAGGTAGGTTGGGGATAGTCCTAATGTGGTTCGTTTAATTTTTGTGGCTATTTGGGGGGACAAACAGGTGAAACAGCATGAACGGGACATATTCGGCCCAAATTGGTGTGCTATAGCCCACGGTTTCAGGAATGGGCCCGGGGTCCAGAAATGTTATGGGCCAAAAATCGATCGAGGCATAACAGAGAGGTCAGGGATCATCCAAGTGTGGTCCTTTCAATTTTTTGTGGCCATTTGGGCGGACAAACAGGTAAAACGGCACAAATGGGACATTTTTAGGCCAAATTTATGTGCTCTAAAGTCCACAGTTTCGGGGGTGAACCCGTGTACCAGGCGTGCTGTGGGCCGAAAATTGACCAGGGCATGTGAGGGTGGTTGGGATTCGTTCCAGTGTGGTCTATTTAATTTTTTGTAGCCATTTGGGTGGACAAATGGGGGAAAGAATGCAAGTGGGGCGTTTTTGAGCCAAATTGGTGTGCTATAGCACACGGTTTTGGGGGTGGGCTCGTGGTCTGAGTGTGCTGTCAGCCGAAAAGTGACCGGGGCATGCTAGGGAGGTTGGGGATCTTCCCAGTGTGGTTTGTTTAATTTTTCATGGCCATATGGAGGGGACAAATGTGCAAAACGACAGGAACGGGGAGTTTTCGAGCTAAGTCGGTGTGCTATAGCCAATTGTTTTAGGAGTGGGCCTGAGGTCCGGGTGCACTGCCGGCCAAAAATCGATCGGGGTATACCAGGGAGGTTAGAGATCATCCCAGTAAGGTTTGTTTAATTTTTTGTTCCCATTTGGACAGACAAACGGGAGAAACAATACAAACGAGGCATTTTTGGGGTAAATTGGTGACATATAGCCCACGATTTTGGGGTGGGACCATTTTTCGGGTGTACTGTGGGCTAAAAATCAATCAGGGAATGCTAGCAAGGTTAGGGATCATCCCAATGTGGTCTTTTTAATTTTTTGTGGTTATTTGGGAGGACAAACGGGCGAAACGATGCGAGCGAGGCATTTTCAGGCTAAATCGGTGTGCTATAGCCCACTATTTTAGGGTGGGCTCAGGGAGCATGCCAGGGAGGTTAGAGATCATCCCAGTATGGTCCGTTTAATTTTTATTGGCTATTTGGGTTGACAAACGGGTGAAATGACACGAACGAGGCATTTTTGAGCCAAATCGGTGTACTATAGCCCACGATTTTGGGGGTGGGCTTGGGTTCCGGGTGTACTGTGGTCCAAAAATAGACTGGAGCATGCTATGGGGTTGAGGATCATCCCAGTGTGGTTCATTTTATTTTTCATGACCATTTGTATGAAAAAACGGGTGAAACAACGCAAACGGGAGGTTTTCGAGCCAAATTGGTGTGCTATAGCCCACGATTTTGGGGGTGAGCCCGGGGTCCGGATGTGCTTTAGGCCAAAATTGATTGGGGCATGCTGATGGGTTGACGATCAACCCAGTGTGGTCCATTTAATTTTTTGTGGCCATTTTGGCAGAAAAACTAGAGAAACGGCACGAATGGGGCATTCTTAGGACGAGTAGGTGTCCTATAGACCACAATTTTAGGGGTGGGCCCGTGGTTCGGGCGTCCTGCTGGCCAAAAATTGACCGAGGCATACCAGGGAGGTTTACAATTATCCCAGTGTGGTCCGTTTAATTTTTTGTGTCCATTTGGGCTGGGAAACGGGCAAAACAGCATGAATGGGGCATTTTTGAGCCAAATTATTGTGCTATAGCCCACGGTTTTGGGGGTGGGCCCAGGGTCTAGATGTACTGTGGGCCAAAATTAACCGGGGTGTGCTAGGAGGGTTGAGGATTATCCCAATGTGGTTTATTTAATTTTTCGTGGCCATTTGGGCAGACAAACGGGAGAAACGACGCGAACGGGGCATTTTTAGGACAAATTGGTATGATGTAGCACACAGTTTTGGGGGTGGTCTTGGCGTACGGTCGTGCTGTGGGTCAAAAATCGACCGGGGCATGCCAGGGAGGTTGGGGATAATCCCAGTATGGTTCGTTTAATTTTTCGTGGCGATTTGGGAAAATAAAAAGGCAAAACAACACAAACAGGGCATTTTCAGGCTAAATCTGTAAACTATAGCCCACAGTTTCGAGGGTGTACCCGGGTTTTAGGCGTGCTGTGCGCTAAAAATTAAGCGAGGTATGCCTGGGAGGTTGGGGATCATCTTAGTATGGTCTATTTATTTTTTTGTGGACCTCTGGCAGACAAAAGGGAGAAACGGCACAAATAGGGCGTTTCAGCGCCAAATTGGTGTGTTATACACAACGATTAAGGGGGTGGGCCCGAGGTACAAGCATTCTATGGGTGAAAAATTGATCAGGGCATGCTAGGGAGGTTGAGGATCATCCCAGTGTGGTATATTTAATTTTTCATGGCTATTTGGGCGGACAAATGGGCGAAACGGCGCGAATGGGGCTTTTTCTGGCTAAATCAGTGTGCTATCGCCCACAGTTTGGTTGTGGGCCTGGGTTTTGAGTGTCTTGTAGGCTGAAAATAGATCGTGGTGTGCTAGGGAGGTTAGGGTTCATCCCAGTGTGGTTTGTTTACTTTTTCATGGCGTTCTGGGTGGACAAACGGGCTAAACAATGCGAATGGTTCATTTTTGGGCCAAATCGGTGTGCTATAGCCCACAGTTTTGGAGGTTGGCCTGAGGTCCAGGAATCCTATGGGCAGAAAATCGATCAGGGCGTTCCAGGGAGGTTGGGGATCATCCTAGTGTGGTTCGTTTATTTTTTCGTGGCTATTTGGTTGGACAAACGGGCGAAATGAGGTATTTTTGTGCCAAATTGGTGTGCTATAGCCCACTGTTTTAGGGGTGGGCCCACCGTTTGAGCATGTTGTGGGCCAAAAATTGATCGGAGCATGCCAAGGAGGTTGGGGATCATCCCAGTATGGTCCGTTTAATTTTTATTGGCTATTTGGGTTCCACAAACGGGCAAAACGACACGAACAAGGCATTTTTGAGCCAAATCGGTGTGCAGTAGCCCACGATTTCGGGGGTGGGCCTGGTTTCCGGGTGTCCTGTGGGCCAAAAATAGATTGGAGCATGCTAGGGGGTTGAGGATCATCCCAGTGTGGTCCGTTTTATTTTTTTTGGCTATTTGGGCGGACAAACGGGCAAAACGGTGCGAATGAGGCAATTTCAGCCCAAATCGGTGTCCTATAGCCCATGTTTTTGAGGGTGGGCTCGGGGTCTGGGTGTGCTATGGGCCGATAATTGATTGGGGCATGCCACGTATGTTGGGGTTCGGGAGTGCTGTGGGTCAAAAATCAATCATTGCATGTCAGGGAGGTTGGGGATCATCCTAGTGTGGTCCGTTTAATTATTCGTGGCCATTTAGACGAACAAATGGGCAAAACAATACGAACAGGGCATTTTTCGGCCAAATCGTCTGCCATAGCCCAGGGTTTTGGTGGTAGGAACGGGGTCCTGGGAGTGATGTAGGCCGAAAATTGACTGAGGCATGCCAGGGAGGTTGGGGATCATTCTAATGTGGTTCGTTTAATTTTTCATGGCCATTTGGGTAGATAAACGGGTGGAATAGCATAAAGGGGTTATTTTCGAGCTAAATCGGTGTTCTATAGCACACGGTTTTGAGGATGGGCCCGATATCCGAGTTTGCAGTCGGCCAAAAATCGACTGGGGCATGCCAAAGAGGTTGGGGATTGTCCCAATGTGGTCCGTTTAATTTTTGGTTGTCATTTGGGCGGACAAATGGGAGAATGGCGCTAGCGGGGCGTTTTTAAGCTAAATTAGTATGCTATAGCCCACAGTTTTGGGATGGGCCAGTGATTTGGGCGTGCTCTGGGCCAAAAATCAACCAGGGAATGCCAGGAAGGTTCGGAATTATCCCAGTATAGTCCTTTTAATTTTTCGTGGCCATTTTGGTGTACAAACGAGTGAAATTGCGTGAATGGGGTATTTTTAAGCCAAATCAGTGTCCTATAGCCCACAGTTTTGGGGGTGGGCCAAGGTTTCGGGCGTGCATTGGCAGAAAATCGATCGGGGTGTGCCAGGGAGGTTGGAGATCATCCCACTGCAGTCCGTTTAATTTTTCATGCATATTTTGGCGGATAAACAGGAGAAACGGCACGAACAGATCAATTTTGGGCCAAATTAGTGTGCTACAACCCATGTTTTCGGGGGTTTGACCGGGGTCCGGGCGTGTTGTTGGCCGAAAATCAATTGAAGTATACCAAAGAGGTTGGGGAACATCCCAGTGTGGTCCGTTTAATTATTCATGCATATTTAGGCGGACAAACAGGAGAAGCGGCGCGAATGGGGCATTTTTGGGATATATCGGTGTGCCATAGCCCACGGTTTTGGGGGTTCACCCGGGGTCCGGGCATGCTGTGGGCCGAAAATTGATCGGGGCATGCCAGGGAGGTTGGGGATCATCCTAGTGTGGTCCGTTTAATTTTTTGTGTCTATTTGGGCTGACAAACGTGCAAAACGGCGCGAATGGAGCATTTTCAGGTTAAATTGGTGTTCTATAGCCCACAGTTTTAGGGGTGGGCCCAGGGTCCGAACTTGTTGTTGGCCGAAAATTGATCGGGGCATGCTAGGAAGGTTGGAGATCGTCCCAGTGTGGTCCGTTTAATTTTTTGTGGCCATTTGGGAGGACAAACAAGTGAAACAATGCAAATCGGGCATTTTCGAGCCAAATCGATGTCCAGCCCATGATTTTGGGGGTGGGCCTGGGTTCCCGATGTGCTATAGGCCAAAAATCAACCGGGGCATGCCATGGAGGTTGGAGATTGTCCTAGTGTGGTCTGTTTAATTTTTTGTGGCCATTTGGACGGACAAAAGGGCGAAACTGCGTGAATGAGGTATTTTCGAGGCAAATCGGTGTGCTATAGCACACAGTTTTGGGGGTGGGCCAGGGGTCCAGGCGTGCTGTTAGCCGAAAATTGATCGGGGCATACCAGGGAGGTTGGGGATCCTTACAGTATAGTTCATTTAATTTTTCTTGGCTATTTTTGCTGACAAACGGGCAAAACAACATGAATGGGGCATTTTTGAGCCAAATCAGAGTCCTATAGCCTACGGTTTTTGGGATGGACCCAGGTTCCGAGCGTGCTGTCGGTCAAAAATCGATGGGGGTAGGCCAGGAAGGTTGGGTATCATCTCAGTATGGTCCATTTAATTTTTCATGGCCATTTAGGTTGACAAATGGGCGAAATGGCCCGAACGGGGCATTTTCGAGCCAAATTAGTGTGCTATAGCCCACTGTTTCAGGGGTGGGCCCGGCGCCGGGCGTACTATGCACCAAAAATTAATTGAGACATGCTAGGGAGATTGGGGATCGTCCCAGTGTGCTCCGTTTAATTTTTCGTGGCCATTTGGGCAGACAAACGGGCAAAACAGCGTGAACAGGGCATTTTTGTGCCAAATCAGTGTGCTATAGCCCACGATTTCGAGTGTGGGCCTAGGGTTCGGGCATTCTATCAGCCAATAATTGATTGAGGCATGACAAGGAGGTTGGGGATCGTCCTAGTGTGGTCCTTTTAATTTTTCATGGCTATTTGGGTGGACAAACAGGCGAAACGGCCTGAACTGGGCATTTTTAGGCTAAATCGGTGTGCTATGGCCTACGGTTTTGGAGGTGGGCCTTGTTACGGGTATGCTTTAGGCCAAAAATATCCCAAGGCATGCCAGGGAGATTGGGGATCAGCCCAGTGTTCTTCGTTTAATTTTTCGTGGCCATTTGGGAAGACAAACGGGCAAAACAGCGTGAATAGGGCATTTTCGTGCCAAATCGGTGTACTATAGCCCACGATTTTGGGGGTGGGCCTAGGGTTCGGGCATTCTGTCGGCCAATAATTGATTAAGGCACGCCAAGGAGGTTGGGGATCATCCTAGTGTAGTCCGTTTAATTTTTCATGGCTATTTGGGTGGACAAACAGGCGAAACGGCCTGAACTGGGCATTTTCAGGCCAAATCGGTGTGCTATGGCCCACGGTTTTGGAGATCGGCCTGGGTCCGGGCGTACTTTGGGCCAAAAATAGCTCAAGACATGCCAAGGAGATTAGGGACCATCCTAGTGTGCTCCGTTTAATATTTCGTGGCCATTTGGGGGGACAAACGGGCAAAACAGTGTGAACAGGGCATCTTCATGCCAAATCGGTGTGTTATAGCTTACGATTTCAAGGGTGGGTCCAGGCGTGCTGTCCGCCGAAAATCAATCGGGGCGTGCCCGGGAGGTTGGGTATCATCTCAGTGTGGTCCGTTTAATTTTTTCATGGTCATTTGGGTGGACAAATGGGTCAAACGGTGCAAACCGAGAATTTTTGGGATAAATTGGTGTGCTATAGCCTACGGTTTCAGGGATGGGCTCGGGTCCGGGCGTGTTGTGGGTCAAAAATGGACTTGGCTTGACGGGGAGGTTGGGGAACATCCTAGTGTGGTCCGTTTATTTTTTTAAGGCCATTTGGATAGACAAACTGTCAAAACGGTGCGAATGGGGCAATTTTGGACGAAATTAGTGTGCTATAGCCCACGTGTCTGGGGGTTGGATCGGCGTTCGGGCGTGCTGTTGGCCAAAAAATGATTGAGGCATGCCAGAGAGGTTGGGATCATCCCAGAGTGGTTCGTTTAATTTTTTGTGGCCAATTGGGCGGATAAACGGCGCAAATGGGGCATTTTTTAGCCAAATGGGTTTGCTATAGCCCACGGTTTCGGGGGTGGGCCCGGGGTCCGGATGTGCTATGGGATGAAAATCAACCGAGGTGTGCCTGGGAAGTTGGAGATCATCATAGTGTGGTCCTTTTAGTTTTTTGTGGCAACTTGGGCAAACAAACGAGCGAAACGGCGAGAACGGGGTATTACCAGGCCAAATCAGTGTGCTATAGCCCACAATTTTAGGGATGGGCCCAGGTTTTGGACATGCTATGTGCCAAAAATTGATCGGGGTGTGAGAGGGAGGTTGAGGATCATCCCAGTGAAGTATGTTTCAATTTTTTGTGGCAATTTAGGAGGACAAAAGGACAAAACGGCATGAATGGGGCATTTTCGGGCCAAATCGGTGTGCTATAGCCTACGGTTTAGGGTTGGTCCCAGGGTTCGAGGGTTCTGTGAGCCAAAAATTGATCAGGGCGTACCGTGGAGGTTTGGAATCATTCCAGTGTGGCCCGTTTAATTTTTGTGGCCATTTCGATAGACAAAAGGGTGAAACGGCACAAACAGGGCATTTTTGGGCCAAATCTGTGTCCTATAGCCAACGGTTTTAGGTGTGGGCCCTGGGTCCCGGGCGTGCAATAGGCCAAAAATTAATTGAGGCATTCTAGGGAGGTTGGGGATCATTTCAGTATGGTCCATTTAATTTTTCATGGCCATTCAGGCGGACAAACGGGCGAAATGGCGCCAACAGGGTATTTTTGGGCCAAATCAGTGTGCTATAGCGCATGGTTTCAGGGGTTGGCCTAGGTTCCGGGATGTGCTATAGCCCAAAAATCGACTAGGATGTGATCTGGAGGTTGGGGATCGCCCCAGTATAGTTCGTTTAATTTTTCATCGCCATTAGGGTGGATGAACGGGTGAAACGGTGGAACGAGGTATTTTCGAGACAAATCGATGTGCTATAGCCCATGGTTTCGTAGGTGGGCCTAGGGTCCGGGCGTACTATGGGACTAAAATTGACCGAGACATGCCAGGAAGATTGATGATCATCCAAGTGTGGTCCGTTTAAATTTTGGTGGCCATTTGGGCAGACAAACATGCGGAAAGGCACAAACGATGCATTTTTGGTCCAAATCAGTGTGTTATAGCCCACGGTTTTGGGGGTGGGCCTGGGGTCCGGGCGTACTGTCAGTCAAAAATTGATCGAGGTATGCCAGGGAGGATGGGGATCATAACAGTATGGTTCGTTTAATTTTTCATTGACATTTGGATGGGCTAACAGGAGAAACGGTGCAAACGGGGCATTATCGAGCAAAATTGGTGTGCTTTAGCCCATGTTTTTGGTGGTGGACCCATGATTCAGGAATGCTGTGGGCTAAAAATCAACCAGGGCATGCGATGGAAGTTAGGGATTATCCCAGTGTGGTCCGTTTAATTTATCGTGGCCATTTGGGTGGACAAATGGGCGAAACGGTGTGAACCGACCATTTTTGGGCTAAATCGGTGTGCTATAGCCCACGGTTTTGGAGGTGGGCCCGGGTTCCGAGCATGTTGTGGGCGAAAAATAGATCGTGGCCATTGTGGAGGACAAACAGGCAAAAAAGTGCGTGCGAGGAGTTTTCGAGCTAAATAGGTGTGCTATAGCCCACGATTTTGGGGGTGGGATCGGTGTTCGAGCATGCTATCAAACAAAAATCAACTGGGGCGTGCTAGGGAGGTTGGGGATCATCCCAGTGTGGTTTATTTAATTTTTTATTGCTATTTGGGTTAACAAAAGGGCAAAATGGTGCAAATGAGGGATTAATATGCCAAATCGATGTCCTATATCCCACGGTTTTGGGGGTGGGCTCGGGTTCTGGGCATGCTGTGGGCCAAAAATTGACCAGGGCATTCCAGGAATGTTGGGGATCATCCCAGTGAGGTCTTTTTAATTTTTCGTGGCCATTAGGGAGGACAAACGGGCAAAACAGAGCAAACGGGGTAATTTCAGGCTAAATCGGTGTGCTACAGCCCACGGTTTCGGGGGTGGACCTGGATTTCTAGCGTGTTGTTGGCCGAAAATTGACCTCGTCATGCCAGGTAGGTTGAGGATCATCCTTGTGTGGTCCATTTAATTTTTCATCTCGATTTAGGCAGACAAACGGGCGAAAGGTGCGAACAGGGCATTTTTGGGCCGAAACTACGTCCTATAGCTCATGGTTTTGGGGCTGAGCATAGGGTTCGGGCTTGCTGTGGGCCAAAAATTGATCGGGGCATGCCAGGTAGGTTGGGGATCATTGTAATATCGTCTGTTTAATTTTTTATGGCCATTTGGGTGTACAAACAGGCGAAACAACACAAACGGGACATTTTTCGGCCAAATCGGTGTGCTATAGCCCATGGTTTTAGGACTGGGCCCGGGGTCCAGACATGTTGTGTGTCGAAAATCGACTAGGTTATGTGAGGGTGGTTGGGATTCGTCCCAGTGTGGTCCATTTAATTTTTCGTAGCTATTTGGGCAGGCAAACGGGGGAAACGGCGTGAACGGGGCATTTTTGGGCCAAATTAGTGTGCTATAGCGCACGGTTTTGGGGGTGGGCTAGTGGTCTGAGCATGTTGTCGACAAAAAAGTGACCGGCGCATGCCAGGGAGGTTGGGGATCTTCCCAGTGTGGTCTGTTTAATTTTTTATGGCTATATGGAGGGGACAACCGGGCGAAATGGTACGAACGGGGAGTTTTCGAGCTAAATCGGTGTGCTATAGCTAATGGTTTTAGGGGTGGTCTCCAGGTCCAGGCGTGCTGTCAGCCAAAAATTGACCGGGTCATGCCAGGGAGGTTGAGGATCGTGCCATTGAGGTTCGTTTAATTTTTTGTGGCCATTTGGGCATACTAACGGGTGAAACGGTGCGAACGAGGTATCTTTAGGCCAACTCGGTGACATATAGCCCACAATTTTGGGGTGGGACCGTGTTTTGGGTGTGCTGTAGGCCGAAAATCGATTGGGGCATGCCAACAAGGTTGGGGATCATCCCAGTGAGCTTTGTTTAATTTTTGGTGGTTATTTGGGAAGGCAAACAGGCGAAATGGTGCGAGCGAGGCATTTTCAGGCTAAATCGGTGTGCTATAGCCCACTATTTTGGGGTAGGCTTAGGGTTCGAGCGTGTTGTGGTCCAAAAATTGATCGAGGCGTGCCAGAGAGGTTAGGGATCATGCCAGTATTGTTTTTTTAATTTTTCATGGCTATTTGGACGGACAAACGAGAGAAACAGTGTGAACGACGTATTTTCGAGCCAAATCAGTGTGCTATAGCCTACGGTTTTAGGGGTGGGCCCAGGATGCGGGCGTGCTATGGGCCAAAAATTGATCGAAGCATGCTAGGAAGGTTGTGGATCATCCCAGTGTGTTTCATTTAAATTTTCGTGGCTATTTAGGAGGATAAATGGGTGCAACGGTACAAACGATCCATTTTTAGGCCAAATTGGTGTGCTATAGCCCACAATTTTGGGTGTGGGCCTGGGGTCCGGGTGTGCTGTCGGTTGAAAATCAATCGGGGTGTGCCAGGGAGATTGAGGATCATCCCAGTATGGTCCATTTAAATTTTCATTGCCATTTAGGTGCTCAAACGAGCGAAACGGTGCAAATGGGGCATTATCAAGCCTAATCAGTGTGCTATAGCCCACGTTTTTTGGGGTGAGCCCATGATTCCGGTGTGCTGTGGGCTAAAAATTAGACAAGGTATGCCAGGGAGGTTGAGGATCATCCTAGTGTGGTCCGTTTAATTTTTCGTGGCTATTTGGGTGGACAAATGGGCGAAACGGCGCGAAAAGGGAATTTTTAGGCCAAATCAGTTTGCTATATCCCACGATTTTGGGGGTGGGCCCAGGGTCCGAACTTGCTGTGGGCTGAAAATCGATCGGGGCATGCCAGGGAGGTTGAGGATCGTTCTAGTATGGTCGGTTTAATTTTTTGTGGCCATTTGGACAGGCAAACGGGTGAAACGGCGTGAACGGGGCATTGTCAGGCCAAATCGGTCTGCTATAGCCCATGGTTTTAAGGGTGGGCCTGGAGTTCGGGCGTGTTGTGGGCTGAAAACTGACTAGGGCATGACAGAGTGGTTAGGGATCATTCCAGTGTTGTTAGTTTAATTTTTCATGGCCATTTGGTCGGACAAACGAATGAAACGATGCGAACGGGGCATTTTTGGGCCAAATCGGCGTATTATAGCCACAGTTTTGAGGGTAGGACCAGGGTCCGAGCGTGCTGTCTGCCAATAATGGATCGGAGCATGCCAGGGAGATTGGGTATCCTCCTATTGTGGTCTGTTTAATTTTTTGAGGCCATTTGGGCGGACAAACGAGCAAAACAGCACGAACGGGGTATTTTCAGGCCAAATCAGTGTCCTTTAGCCCACGGCTTTAGCAGTGGGCCTAGGTTTCAGATGTGGTGTGGGCTAAAAATCGATCGGGGCATGCTAGGGAGGTTGGGGATCATCCTAGTGTAGTCTGTTTTATTTTTCGTGGCCAGTTGGGTGAACAAACGAGTGAAACAGGGCATTTTTGGGCAAAATTGTTGTTCTATAGCCCACAGTTTTGGGGGTGGCCCCATGGTCCGGGCATGCTGTGGGCCATAAATCAATCGGAGTATGCCAGGGAGGGTGGGGATCATCCTAGTGTGGTTAATTTAATTTTTCATTGCCATTTGGGCAAACAAACTAGCAAAAGAGCGCGAATGGGGCATTTTCGGGCCAAATTGGTGTGCTATAGCCCACGATTTTGGGGCTGGTCCCTGGTCCTTGTATGCTATGGTTTGAAAATTGATCGGGTCATGCCAGGGAGGTTGGGGATCATCCCAGTGAGGTCCGTTTAATTTTTTGTGGCCATTTAGGCGAACAAACCGGCGAAACAGAGCAAACGAGGCGATTTTAGGCTAAATCGGTGTGCTACAGCCCACGATTTCGGGGGTGGGCCCAGAGTTCTAACGTGTTGTTGGCTGAAAATTGATTGGGGCATGCTAGGTAGGTTGGGGATCGTCCTAGTGTGGTCCGTTTAATTTTTCATCTCCATTTATGAGGACAAATGGGCGCAAAATGCGAACAGGGCATTTTCGGGCCAAATCAACGTCCTATAGCCTATAGTTTTGGGGCTAAGCTTGGGGTCCGGGCGTGCTGTGGGCCAAAAATTGATCGGGGCATGCCAGGTAGGTTGGGATTGTCCTAATGTGGTCTGTTTATTTTTTTGGGGCTATTTGGGCGGACAAACGGGCAAAACGGCGTGAATAGGGCATATTTGGGCTAAATTGGTGTGCTATAGCCCACGGTTTCAAGGGTGGGCCCGGGGTCCAGACGTTCTGTGGGCTGAAAATCGACCGGGGCATAACAGGGATGTTGGGGATCATCCAAGTGTGGTCCATTTAATTTTTTATGGCCATTTGGGCGGACAAATAGGTAAAACGGCACAAACAGGGCATTTTCGAGCCAAATCTGTGTGCTATAGCCCACAGTTTTGGGGGTGCACCCATGTACCGGGCATGCTATGGGCCGTAAATCGACCAGGTCATGCGATGGTGGTTGGGATTCATCCCAGTGTGGTCCATTTAATTTTTCGTGGCCATTTGGCCGGACAAATGGGGAAAACGGCGCGAACGGGGCATTTTCGGGCCAAATTGGTGTGCTATAGCCCACAGTTTTGGGGGTGGGCTCGTGGTCTGACCGTACTATCGGCCAAAAAGCGATCGGGGCATGCCAGGGAGGTTGGGGATCTTCCCAGTGTGGTCTGTTTAATTTTTCATGGCCATGTGGAGGGGACAAACAGGCGAAATGGCACGAACGGGGAGTTTTCGAGCTAAATCAGTGTACTATAGCCAATGGTTTTAGGGGTGGGATCGGGGTTTGGTTACGCTGTCGGCTAAAAATCGATAGGGGCATGCCAAGGAGGTTGGGGATCATCCCAGTGAGGTTCATTTAATTTTTATGGCCATTTAGGCAGACAAACGGGCGAAATGGTGCGAACGATACATTTTTGGGCCAAATCGGTGACATATAGCCCACAGTTTTTGGGTGGGACCATGTTTCGGGCATGCTGTGGGCCAAAAATTAAGCGGGGAGTGCCAGCGAGGTTGGGGATTGTCCCAGTGTGGTCCGTTTAGTTTATTGTGGTTATTTGGGAGGACAAATAGGCGAAACGGCGCGAGCGGGGCATTTTCAGACCAAATCGGTGTGCTATAGCCCACTATTTTGGAGTGGGCTCGGGGTTCGGGCATGTTGTGGTCTAAAAATTGGCCGAGGCATGCCAGAGAGGTTGGGGATCATGCTAGTATGGTATTTTTAAATTTTCGTGGCCATTTGGGCGGACAAACAGAAGAAACGGTGCGAACGGTGTATTTTTGAGCCAGGGAGATTGGGGATCGTCCCAGTGTAGTCCGTTTAATTATTTGTGGACATTAGGGTGGAAAAACAAGTGAAACGGCATGAACGGGGCATTTTTGGGCTAAATCAGTGTATTATAGCCCACGGTTTTTGGGGTGGACCCAGGGTCCGGGTGTGCTATGGGCCAAAAATCAACCGAGCTATGCTAGGAAGGTTGGGGATCCTCCCAGTGTGGTTCATTTAATTTTTCGTGTCCTTTTGGGCAGGCAAACGGGTGAAATGGTCTGAACGGGTTATTTTCGTTCCAAATCAGTGTGCCATAGCCCACAATTTTGGGGGTGGGCTCGAGATCCAAGTTTGAAGTCGGCCAAAAATTGACCGGGGCGTGCCAGGGAGGTTGGGGATCATCCCAGTGTGGTCCGTTTAACTTTTTATTGCCATTTGGGTGGACAAACGAGCGAAATGGCGCGAGTGAGGCATTTTCGAGCAAAACTGATGTGCTATAGCCCATGGTTTTAGGGGTGGGCCCATGATTCGGGCTGGCTATAGGAAAAAAATCGATCAGGGCATGCCAGGGAGGTTGGGGATCATCCCAGTATGGTCTATTTAATTTTTCGTAGCCATTTAGGCGGACAAACTGGCAAAATGGCTTTAATGGGGCATTTTTGGGCCAAATCGGTATGCTATAGCCCACGATTTTGGGGGTGGGCATGGGGTCTAGGCTTGCTGTGGGCCGAAAATCAATCAGGGTATGCCAGGGAGGTTGGGGACCATCACAATATGGTTCCTTTAATTTTTTGGTTCCACTTGGGTGGACAAATCGGCGAAACAGCATGAACAAGGCATTTTCGAGCAAAATTTATGCCCACGGTTTTGGGGGTGGGCCCGGGTCCGGGCACGTTGTCGGCTGAAAATCAACTGGGGCGTGCCAGGGAGGTTGGGGATCGTCCCAGTGTGGTCCATTTAAGTTTTAGTGGCTATTTGGGCGGACAAACGGGCGAAAGGGTACGAACAGGGCATTTTCGGGCCAAATCGTTGTGCTATAGCCCACGATTTCGAGGGTAGGCCTGGGGTACGGGTGTGCTGTGGACCGAAAATAGATCTGGGCATGCTAGGGAGGTTGGGAATCTTCTTAGTATGGTCCGTTTAATTTTTTGTGACCATTTGGTCGTACAAATGGGCGAAATTGTGAGAAGGGGTTATTTTCGGTCCAAATCGGTGTGCTATTGCCCATGGTTTCCTGGAGTGGGCTCAGGATTCGGGTTCGACGTCGGTGGAAAATCAATTTGGTAATGCCAGGGTAGTTGCGAATCATCCCAGTGTGGTCCATTTAATTTTTAATGGCCATTTGGGCGGACAAACGGGTCAAACTGCGTGAACGGGGTGTTTTCGGGCCAAATCGGTGTGCTATAGCCCACGGTTTTTGTGCTGGGCCTAGTGTCCGGGCGTGCTGTGGGCCAAAAATCGACTGGTACATGCTAGGGAGATTGAAGATCATCCGAGTATGGTCCATTTAATTTTTTGTGGCCATTAGGTTGGACAAACGAGCAAAACGGCACGAACGGGGCATTTTTGGACAAAATCGGTGAGCTATAGCCCATGGTTTTGGGGGTTGGATCGGGGTCAGGGCGAGCTATGGGATGAAAATTAATCGGGGCATGCCAGGGAGGTTGGGATCATCTCAATGTGGTCTGTTTAATTTTTTGTCGCTATTTGGGAGGATAAACTAGCAAAACAATGCGAATTGGGCATTTTTGTGCCAAATTGGTGTCCTATAGCCTACGATTTTAGGGGTGGGCCCGGGTTCCCGATGTGTTGTGGGATAAAAATCGATCGAGGCATGCTAGGAGGTTGGGGATCATCCCAGTGTGGTCCGTTTAATTTTTTGTGGCCATTTGGGAGGATAAAAGGGAAAAACGACGCAAATAAGGCATTTTCAAGGCAAATCGGTGTTCTATAGCCCACAGTTTTTGGGGTGGGCCAGGATTCCAGGTGTGCTGTCTGCCAAAAATTGACCAAAGAATGTCAAGGAGGTTGGGGATCATCCCAGTGTTCTACGTTTAATTTTTCGTCGCCATTTGGGCGGATAAACGGGCAAAATAGTGTGAATAGGGTATTTTCGTGCCAAATCGGTGTGCTATAGCCCACGGTTTCAGGGGTGGGCCTGGATCCAGGTGTGTTGTGGGTCAAAAATCGAATGGGGCATGCCAGGAAGGTTGGGTATCATCCTACTATTGTCTGTTTAATTTTTCATGCCTATTTGGGCGGACAAAGGAGCGAAACGGCACGAATGGGGCATTTTTAGGCCAAACTGGTGTGCTATAGCCCATGATTTTGGGGGTGGACCCAGGGTCCGGGTGTGCTGCCGATTGAAAATCGACCGAGGCATGCCATAGAGGTTCTGGATCATCCCAGTATGGTCCGTTTAATTTTTTGTGGCCATTTAGACGGACAAATGGGCGAAACGATGCGAACAGGGCATTTTCAGGCCAAATCATCTGCTATTGCCCATGGTTTCGGTGGTAGGAATGGGGTCCTGGGCGTGCTGTACGTCGAAAATTAACTGAGGCATGCCAGGAGGTTGGGGATCATTCTAGTGTGGTTCGTTTAATTTTTGGTGGCCATTTGGGCGGATAAACGGATGAAATGGCACGAAGGGGTTATTTTTGGGTCAAATCGGTTTTCTATAGCACACGGTTTTGAGGATGGGCTTGAGATCCGAGTTTGTAGTTACCAAAAATCGACTAGGGAATGCCAGGGAGGTTGGGGAACGTACCAGTGCGGTCCGTTTAATTTTTTGTTGTCATTTGGGTGGACAAATGGGAGACTGGCACGAGCGGGGCATTTTCGAGCCAAATTGGTATGCTATCTGTGGGCCAAAAATCGACCAGGGCGTGCCAGGAAGGTTATAAATTATCCCAGTATGGACCTTTTAATTTTTTGTGGCCATTTTTGTGGAAAAACGGGTGAAATGGCGCGAACGGGGAATTTTTTAGCCAAATCAGTGTCCTATAGCCCACAGTTTTGGGGGTGGGCCCGAGTTTCGGGCGTGCTTTGGCCGAAAATTGATCGGCGCATGCCAGGGAGGTTAGGATGTCCCAGTGTGGTCTGTTGAATTTTTTGTGCATATTTGGGCGGACAAACCAGAGAAATGGCGCAAACAGGTCAATTTTGGGCTAAATCAGTGTGCTATAGCCCACGTTTTTGGGGGTTGGACCAGGCTCCGAGCGTGTTTTTGGCCGAAAATCAACCAAAGCATACCAAGGAGGTTGGGGAATATCCGAGTGTGGTCCGTTTAATTTTTCTTCCATATTTGGGCAGACAAACAAGAGAAACAGTGTGAACGGGGCATTTTTGGGCTAAATCGGCGTGCTATAGCCAACGATTTCGGGGGTTCCCCCGGGGTCCGAGAATGTTGTGGGCCGAAAATCGATTGGGGCATGCCAATGTGGTTGGGAATCATCCTAGTATGGTCTGTTTAATTTTTCATGTCCATTTGGGCTAAAAAACGGGCGAAACGATGTGAATGGGGTATTTTCAAGTTAAATCGGTTGCTATACCCCACAGTTTTGGGGGTGAGCCCGGGGTCCAAGCGTACTGTCAGCCAAAAATTGATCGGGGCATGCCAGGGAGTTAGGAGATCATCCCAGTGTGGTCCGTTTAATTTTTTATGGCCATTTGGGAGGACAAACGAGCAAAAAGATGCATATTGGGCATTTTCGGGCCAAATCGATGTCCAACCTATGATTTCGAGGGTGGGCCTGGGTTCCCGATGTGCTATAGGCCAAAAATCGATTGGGGCAAGCCAGGGAGGTTGGAGATCATCCTAGTGCGGTCCATTTAATTTTTTTTTGCCATTTGGATGGACAAAAGGGCAAAACCGTGCGAACGAGGCATTTTTGAGGCAAATCGGTGTGCTAGCACACGGTTTTAGGGGTGGGCCAGGGCTCCAGGCGTGCTGTCGGTCGAAAATCAATCGGGGCGTGCTTGGGAGGTTGGGGATCAATACAGTATGGTCCATTTAATTTTTCTTGGTTATTTTTACAGACAAACTGGCAAAACGGCACGAATGGGGCATTTTCGAGCCAAATCGGTGTCTTATAGCCTACGGTTTTGGGGCTGGACCTAGGTTCCGAGCGTGTTGTCGGCCAAAAATCGACCAGGGTGTGACAGGGAGGTTGGGAATCATCTCAATATTGTCCATTTAATTTTTTATGGCTATTTGGGTGGACAAACGGGCATAATGGCCCGAACGGGGCATTTTCGGGCCAAATTGGTGTGCTGTGGGCTAAAAATAGAGCGAGGTATGCCTGGGAGGTTGGGGATCATCCTAGTGTGGTTCGTTTATTTTTTTCGTGGCCCTTTGGCATACAAACGGGAGAAACGGCGCAAATGGGGCATTTCAGGGCCAAATTAGTGTGTTATACACCACGATTAAGAGGGTGGGCCTGCGGTACGAGGGTTCTGTGGGTCTAAAATTGATCGGGACATTCTAGGGAGGTTGGGGATCATCCCAGTATGGTACATTTAATTTTTTATGGCTATTTGGGCAAACAAACGGTCGAAACGGCGCGAATGGGGATTTTTCGGGCTAAATCAGTGTGCTATTGCCCACGGTTTTGGGTATGAGCCTGGGTTTCGAGTGCCTTGTAGGCTGAAAATAGACCGTGATGTGCCAGGGAGGTTGGGGTTTATCCCAGTGTGGTTTGTTTAATTTTTTGTGACGTTCTGGGTGGACAAATGGGCTAAACGATGCGAACGGGGCATTTTTGGGCCAAATCGGTGTGCTATAGCCCACAGATTTGGAGTTTGGCCTGGGGTCCAGGCATGCTGTAGGCAGAAAATCGATCAGGGCATTTGGGTGGATAAACGAGCGAAACGGTGCGATCGAGGCATTTTTGAACCAAATCGATGTGCTATAGCCCACAGTTTTGGGTATGGGCCTGGATTTCGAATGTCTTGTAGGCCAAAAATAGACTGTGGTGTGCCAGGGAGGTTGGGGTTTATCCCAGTGTGGTTTGTTTAATTTTTCGTGACGTTCTGGGTGGACAAATGGGCAAAACGGCGTGAATGGGGCATTTCTGGGCCAAATCAGTGTGCTATAGCCCACGGTTTTAGGGTTGGTCCGGGGTTCGAGCGTGCTATGGGTCGAAAATTGATTGGAGCATGCCAGGGAGGTTTGGTATCATCCTAGCGTGGTCCATTTTTTTTTGGTATCCATTTGGGCGAACGAACATGCGAAACGGCGCGAACGGGGCATTTCCTGGCTAAATCGGTGTGTTATAGTCCACGGTTTTGGGGGTGGGTCTAGGGTTCGGGCATATTGTGGGCCAATAATTGCTCGAGTCATGCTAGGAAGGTTGGTGATCATCCTAGTATGGTCCGTTTAATTTTTTCTAGCTAGTTGGGTAGTTAAACAGGCGAAACGACGCGAACGGGGCATTTTTAGGATAAATAAGTGTGCTATAGCCCACAGTTTTGGGGGTTGGTCCGGGGTCTAGGTATGATGTGGGTCAAAAATCAACCGCGGCATGCTAGATAGGTCGGGGATCATCCCAGTGTGGTTCGTTAAATTTATTGTGGCCATTTGTGTTGACAAACGGGCAGAATGGCTCTAACGGGGCATTTTCGGGCCAAATTGGTGTGCTATAGCCTACAGTTTTGGAGGTTGCCCCGGGGTCCAGGCGTGCTGTAGGCCAAAAATTGACTAGGGCATTCCAAGGAGGTTGGTGATCATCCCATTGTGGTCCATTTATTTTTTCGTGGTTATTTGGGTGGATAAATAGGAGAAACGGGGTATTTTCGTGCCAAATCTGTGTGCTATAGCCCACTGTTATGGGGTGGGTCCAGGTTTTGGGCATGCTGTGGGCAAAAAATCAATTGGGGTATGCCAGGGAGGTTGAGGATCATCCTATTATGGTTTGTCTAATATTTTGTGGCCATTTGAGTGGACAAATAGGCGAAATGACGCGAACGAAGTATTTTCTGGCCAAATCAGTGTGCTTATCCCCACAGTTTTAAGCGTGGGCCTGGGATCCGATTGTCCTGTGGGCCAAAAATTGACCGAGGAATGCTAGGGAGGTTTAGTATTGTCTCAGTGTGGTCCGTTTAATTTTTTGTGGCCATTTGGGTGGACAAACGAGCAAAACGATGCAAACGCGGCATTTTTCGGCCAAATAGGTGTACTATAGCCTACAGTTTTGGGGTTTGGCCCGAGGTCTGGGTATGTTGTGGTATAAAAATTGACCGAGGCATTCCAGGGAGGTAGGAGATCATCCCATTATGGCCCGTTTAATTTTTCTTGTCCATTTGGGTGGACAAACGGGCAAAACAGTGCAAACGGGGTATTTTTAGGCCAAATTGGTGTGCTTTTGCCCACGGTTTTGGGGGTGGGCTTGGGGTTCGGGAGGGTTGTGGGACAAAAATCGACCGGGGCATGCTAGGGAGGTTGGGGATAGTCCCAGTATGGTCCGTTTAATTTTTGTGGCCATTTGGGTGGATAAACGGGCAAAACGATGCGAATGGGGCATTTTCGAGCCAAATCGGTGAGCTATAGCCTATGGTTTAGGGGGTGGGCTGTGGGCCGAAAATTGAACGGGGCATTCCAGGGAGGTTGGGGGTCGTCCCAGTGTGGTCTATTTAATTTTTTGTGGCTATATGGGTGGAGAAACGGGCGAAACAATGTGAAAGAGGAATTTTTAGGACAAATCAGTGTGCTATAGCCCACGCTTTTGGGGGTGGGCCTGAGGACCGGGCGTGCTGTTGGCCAAAAATCAATTGGGGCATTCCAGGTAGTTTGGGGATCATCTTAGTGTGGTCTATTTATTTTTTTGTGGCTATTTGGGTGGACAAACGGGCACAACAGCACGAACGGGGTGTTTTTGGGCTAAATAGGTGTGCTAAAGCCCACGATTTTGGGGTGGGCTAGGGGTCTAGGAATGCTGTGGGATGAAATCGACCAAGGCATGATAGAGAGGTTGGGGATTATCCTAGTGTTGTCCGTTTAATTTTTCATGGCCATTTGGGCAGACAAACGGGCAAAACGGTGCGAACGAGCATTTTTGGGCTAAATTGGTGTTCTAGCCTACGGTTTTGGGGTGGGCCAAGGGTCCAAGAATACTATGTGCCAAAAATTAAACACGGCATGCCAGGGAGGTTGAGGATCATTCCAGTGTGTTCCGTTTAATTCTTCATGGCCATTTGGGTGAATAAACGAGCGAAATTACGCGAACGGGGCATTTTCAAACCAAATCGGTGTGCTATAGCCCACGATTTTGAGGGTGGGCTTAGGGTCTGGGCGTGCTATGGCACAAAAATCGACTGGGGCATGCCAGGGAGGTTGGGGATCATCCTAGTGTGGTCCGTTTAATCTTTTGTGGCCATTAGGTTGGACAAACAGCTGAAACGATATGAACGAGGCATTTTCAAGCCAAATTAGTGTGCTATATAGCCTACAGTGTTAGGGGTGGGCCCAGGATCCGGGCGTGCAGTATGCCAAAAATTGATTGAGGCATTCTAGGGAGGTTGGAGATCATCCCAGTATGGCCCGTTTAAATTTTTATGGCCATTTGGGTTGACAAACAGGCGAAACAGCACGAACGAGGCATTTTCGGTCAAATCGGGGTGCTATAGCCTACAGTTTTGGGGTTGGGCCCGGGGTCCGGGCGTGCTGTGGGCCAAAAATTAACTAGGGATTTCTATGGAGGTTGGGGATCATCTCAGTGTGGTCCATGTAATTCTTCATGGCCATTTGGGTGGACAAATGCACGAAACGGTATGAACGGGGCATTTTCTTGCCAAATTGATGAGATATAGCCCACGGTTTTGGGGGTGGGCCCAGTGTATGAACGTGCGATGGCCTAAAAATTGACTGGAGCATACCAGGGAGGTTGAGGATTATCCCAGTGTGGTCCATTAAATTTTTTGTGGCCATTTGGGTGGCAAACGTGTGAAATGGTGCGAACGAGGCATTTTCAAGCCAAATTGGTGTGCTATAGTCCATGATTTTTAGGGTGGGCTCGGGGTTCGGGCGTGCTATAGGCCAAAAATTGATCAGGGCATACCAGGGAGGTTGGAGATCATCCTAGTGTAGTCTGTTTAATTTTTTATGGCCATTAGGGTGGACAAATGGGTGAAACAGTGCGAACGGGGCATTTTCAAACCAAATCGTTGTGCTATAGCCTACAATTTTTGGGGTGGGCTCGGAGTTTGAGTATGTTGTCGGCCGAAAATCAATCGGGGTGTGCCAGGATAGTTAAGAATCATCCCAGTGTGGTCTGTTTAATTTTTTATGGCCATTTGGGTGGAGAAACGGGCGAAATAGCACGAACGGGGCATTTTTGGGCCAAATCAGTGTGCTATAGACCACGATTTTGGGGGTGGGCCCAGGGTACGGGCGTGCTGTGGGCCAAAAATTGATCGGGGCATGCCAAGGAGGTTGGGGATCATCCTAGTGTGGTCCGTTTAATTTATCGTTGCCATTTGGGTGGACAAACGGGCAAAACGATGCGATCGGGGAATTTTTGGATCAAATTGATGTGCTATAGCCACTCTTTTGGGGGTAGGCCCGTGATCTAGGTGTGGTGTGGCTGATAATCGATCGAGGCATGTCAGGGAGATTGGAGATCATCCCAGTGTCATCTGTTTAATTTTTATGGCAATTTGGGTGGACAAACAGGCGAAACGGCGCAAACGGGGTATTTTTAGACCAAATTGGTGTGCTATAGCCTAAGGTTTTGGGGGTGGGCCTGGGGTCCGGGTGTTCTGTGGGCCAAAAATTGACCAGGGCATTCTAAGCAGGTTGGCGATCGTCCCAGTGTGGTCCGTTTAATTTTTCAAGGCTATTTGGGTGGACAAACGGGTAAAACGGAGCGAACGGGGCATTTTCTTGCCAAATTTATGTGTTATAGCCCACGTTTTTGGGGGTGGGCCTGGTGTTCGGATGTTCTATGGCCCAAAAATCGATCAGGGTATGCCAAGGAGGCTGGGGATAGTCCCAGTATGGTCTGTTATATTTTTTCGTTGCCATTTATGTGGACAAACGGGTGAACCGGCATGAACGGGGCATTTTCAAGCCAAATAGGTGTGCCATAGCCCCTGGTTTCGTGGGTGGGCTCGGGGTCCAAGTGTTTTGTGTAACAAAAATCGATCGAGGCATGTCAGGGATATTGGGGATCATCCTAGTGTGGTCTGTTTGATTTTTTATGGCCATTAGGATGGATAAATGGGTGAAACAGTGCGAACAGGGTATTGTCGGACCAAATCGGTGTGCTATAGCCTACTGTTTTAGGGGTGGGCTTGGGGTTCGGGTATGCTGTGAGTCAAAAATTGACCAGGGCTTGCCAGGGAGGTTGGGGATCGTCCCAGTGTAGTTCGTTTAATTTTTTGTGGCCATTTTGGTGGTCAAATGGGTGAAATGGCATAATTGGGGCATTTTCAGGCCAAATCGATGTGCTATAGCCTACAGTTCTGGGGGTGGGCAAGGGGTCCAGGCGTGCTGTGGGCCAAAAATTGACCAGGGCATTCAGGGAAGTTGGTATCGTCCTACTATGGTACGTTTAATTTTTTGCATCCATTTGGGTGGAAAAACAATGGAACGGCACGAGTGGGGAATTTTTGGGCCAAATCGATGTGCTATAGCCTACGGTTTTCGGGGTGGGCCCAAGGGTCAGGGCATGTTTGTGGCCAAAAATCAATTGGGGCATGCCAGGGAGGTTGGGGATCATCCTAGTGTGGTCTATTTTTTTTCGTGGCTATATGGGTGGACAAATAGGTAAAACAGCACAAACGAGGCATTTTTAGGCCAAATCAGTGTGCTATAGACCACGATTTTGGGGGTGGGCCCTGGGTCCAGGCGTGCTGTGGGCAAAAAATTGACAAGGGCATGCTAGAGAAGTTGGGGATCATACCAGTGTGATCCTTTTAATTTTTCGTGGCCATTTGGATGGATAAACGGATGAAACGGTGTGAACGAGGCATTTTTGAGCCAAATCGATGTGCTATAGCCTACGGTTTCGAGGATGGGCCCGGGGATCGGCATGCAGTTGGATAAAAATCAACCTGTCTGTGCCAGGGCGATTGGGGATCGTCCCAGTGTGGTCCGTTTAATATTTTGTAGCCATTTGGGTGGCAACAGGAAAAACAGAGCAAAGGGGCATTTTTGAGCCAAATCAGTGTGCTATATCCCACTATTTTGGGGGTGGGCCCATGGTCCGGGTGTGATGTAGGCCAAATATTGTCTGGGGCATTCCAGTGAGGTTGGGGATCATCTCAGTATTGTTTGTTTAATTTTTTGTGGTCATTTGGACAGACAAACGGGCGAAACGACGCGAACGGGGCATTTTTGGGCTAAATCGGTGTGCCATAGCTCATGGTTTTGGGGATAGGCCCGAAGTCCGAGCGTACTGTGGGCCGAAAATTGACCAAGGCATGCCATGGAGGTTGGGGATCATCCCAATATGGTCCGTTTAATTTTTCATCGATATTTGGGCGGACAAACAGGCAGAATAACGCGAACGGGGCATTTTCGAGCCAAATCAGTGTGCTATAACCCACGATTTTGGGGGTGGCCCTGGGTTCTGGGCGTGCTGTTGGCCAAAAATCGACTGGAGCATGCTAGGGTGGTTGAGGATCATCCTAATATAGTCCATTTAACTTTTAGTGGCCATTTGGATGGACAAACGGGCGAAACAATGCGAACGGAATGTTTTTGAGCCAAATCGGTATGCTCTAGGCCATGATTTTGAGAGTGGGCTCAGGGTCCAAACGAGCTGTGGGCCAAAATCGATCGGGGCATTCTAGGAGGGATGAGGATCATCCAATATGGTTCATTTAATTTTTTGTGGATATTTGGGTAGACAAACGGGAGAAATGGTGCGAACGAGGTATTTTAAGGACAAATCGGTGTACTATAGCCCACGGTATCGGGTGTAGGCATGGGGTTCAGGCATGCTATGGGACTAAAATCAACTGGGGCATGGCTAGGAGGTAAGGGATCATCTCAGTGTGGTCCGTTTAATTTTTTGTGGCCATTTGGAAGAGCCAACGGGCAAAACAGCGCGAACGGGGCATTTTCAAGATAAATTGGTGTGCTATAACCCACGGTTTTAGAGGTGGGCCCAGGTTTTGGAAGTACTGTGGGCGAAAAATTGACTGGGGTATGCTTGGGAGGTTGGGGATCATTCTAATATGGTCCGTTTAATTTTTTGTGGCCATTAGGGTGGAAAACGGGCGAAAGATGTGAACGGGGCATTTTCGGGCCAAATCGGTGTACTATTGCCCATGGTTTTAGGGGTGGGCTCGGGGTTCAGGTGTGCTGTGTGCGAAAAATCAATTGAGGCATTCCAGGGAGTTTGGGGATCATCCCAGTGTGGTTCGTTAAAATTTTTGTGGCTATTTAGATGGACAAACGAGTGAAATGGGACGAATGAGGCATTTTCGAGCCAAATCGGTGTGCTATAGTCCACGATTTTAGGGGTGGGCTCGGTGTTTGGGCATGCTGTGGGCCAAAAATTGATCGGGGCATGCCAAAAAGGTTGGGGATCATCCTAGTGTAGTCCGTTTAATTTGTAAGGCCATTAGGGTGGACAAACGGGTGGAACAGTGTGAACGGGGCATTTTGAGATAAAATCGTTGTGCTATAGCCTACGATTTTTTAGGTGGGCCCAAAGTTCGGATATGCTGTCAGCCAAAAATAGATCGGGGCATGCTAGGGTGGTTGAGGATCATCCCAGTGTGGTCTGTTTAATTTTTTATGGCTATTTAGGTGGATAAACGGGCGAAACGGCACGAACGGGGCATTTTTGAGCCAAATCGGTGTGCTATAGACCATGATTTCGGGGATGGGCCTGGGGTACGGGCGTGCTATGGTCAAAAAATTGATCGAGGCATGCCAGGGAGGTTGCGGATCATCCTAGTGTAGTCCGTTTAATTTTTAATGGCCATTAGGGTGCACAAACGGGTAAAAGAGTGTGAATGAGGCATTTTCGGACCAAATTGATGTGCTATAGCCTATGATTTTGGGGATGGGCCCGGGGTTCAAGCATGCTGTTGGCCTAAAATCGATCGAGGCATGCCAGGGTGGTTGAGGATCATCCTAGTGTGGTATGTTTAATTTTTTGTGCCTATTTGGGTGGATAAACGGGCGAAACAACGCGAACGGGGAATTTTTGAGCTAAATCGATGTGCCATAGTCCATGATTTTGGGGGTGGGCTCAGAGTTCGGGCGTGCTGTGGGCCTAAAATTGATCAGGGAATGCCAGGGAGGTTGGGGATTATCCAAGTGTAGTCCGTTTAATTTTTATGGCCTTTAAGATGGACAAACGGGTGAAATAGTGCGAACGGGGCATTTTTGGACCAAATCGGTGTGCTTAGCATACAGTTTTGGGGGTGGGCCTGGGTTTCGTGTGTGCTATGGGCTAAAAATTGATTCGGGGGTGCTGTTGGCTGAAAATTAATTGGGGCGTGCCACGGAGGTTGGGGATCATCCTAGTGTTGTCCGTTTAATTTTTCATGGCTATTAGGGTGGACAAATGGGTGAAACAGTGTGAACGGGGCATTTTCAGACCAAATCGGTGTGCTATAGCCTGCGGTTTCGAGGGTGGGCTAGGGGTCCGGGCGTACTGTGGGCTAAAATCGACTAGGGCGTTCCAGGGAGGTTGGGGATCGCCCAGTGTGGTCTGTTTAATTTTTCGTGGCCATTTGGATGGACAAACGGGCGAAACGGCATGAACGGGGCATTTTCAAGCTAAATCGATGTGCTATAGACAACAATTTCAGGGGTGGGCCTGGGGTTCGGGCGTGCTGTTGGTTGAAAATTGATCCAGGTGGGCTGTGGGCTGAAAATTGATCGGGGCATGCTAGGGAGGTTGAGGATCATCCTAGTGTAGTCCGTTTAATTTTTTATGGCTATTAGGGTGGACAAACGGGTGAAACAGTGTAAACGGGGCATTTTTGGACCAAATCGGTATGCTATAGCCTACGGTTTTGAGGGTGGGCCAGGGGTCCAGGCGTACTATGGGCTAAAATTGACCAGGGCGCTCCAGGGAGGTTGTGGATCATTCCAGTATGGTCTGTTTAATTTTTCGTGGCCATTTAGGTGGACGAACGGGCAAAATGGTGGGAATGAGGCATTTTTAGGCCAAATCTGTGTGCTATTGCCCACGGTTTTGGTGGTTGGCCCGGAGGTCAGGGCGTACTGTGGGCCAAAAATTAATTAAGCATTCCAGGGAGGTTAGGGATCATCCTAGTATGGTCTGTTTAATTTTTCTTGGCCATTTGGGTGGACAAACAGGCAAAACGGCACAAACGGGGCATTTTCAGGCCAAATTGGTGTGCTATAGACCACGGTTTTAGGGGTGGACTCGGGGTACAGGCGTTTTGTGGTCCGAAAATTGACCAAGGCGTGCCAGGGAAGTTGGGGATCATACCAGTGTGATCCGTTTAATTTTTTTTGTCTATTTGGGTGGAAAAATAGGCGAAACAGCGCGAATGGGGGTGGGCTAGGAGTCCGGACGTGCTGTGGGCCAAAAATCGACAGGGGCATACCAGGGAGAGTAGGGATCATCCCAATGTGGTTCGTTTAATTTTTCGTTGCCATTTAGGATGACAAACGGGCAAAATGGTGTGAATGGGACATTTTTATGCTAAATCGGTGTGCTATAGCCCACGGTTTTGGAGGTGGGCCGGAGTTCCGGGCATGCTGTGTGCAAAAAATCGATCGGGGCATGCCAAGGAGTTTGGGGATCATCCCAGTATGGTCCGTTTAATTTTTCATGGCCATTTGTGTGGATAAACGGGTAAAACGGTACGTACGATGCTTTTTTGGGCCATATCAGTATGCAATACCCCACGATTTTAGAGGTGGGCCTGGGGTTCGAGGCATGCCAGAGAGTTAGAGATCATCCCAGTGAGATTTGTTTAATTTTTTATGGCTATTTTGGCAGATAAACGAGTGAAACTGCACGGATGGGGCCTTTTTCAGGCCAAATTGGTGTGCTATAGCCCACGATTTTGGTGGTGGGCTCGGGGTCCGGGCATGATGTGGGCTTTAAATCAATCGAGGCATGCCAGGAGGTTAGGGATCCTCTCAGTATGGTCTGTTTAATTTTTCATGGCCATTTGTAAGGACAAACAGGCAAAACGGTGCGAACGTGGCATTTTCAGGCTAAATCGGTGTGCTATAGCCCATGATTTTAGGGATGGGCCCGAGTTACGAGCGTGCTGTCGGCCAAAAATTGACCGGGGTATGCCAGGTAGGTTGGGGATCATCCCAGTGTAGTCCGTTTAATTTTACGTGGCCATTTGGCCAGACAAACGGGCGAAACTGCGCGAACGGTGCATTTTTTAGCCAAATCTGTGTGCTATAGCCTACATTTTTTGGGGTGGGCCTAGGGTCCGGGTGTACTGTCAGCCAAAAATTTACTAGGGCATGCTAGGGAGGTTGGGGATCATTTCAGTGTGGTCTATTTAATTTTTTGTGGATATTTGACCAGAAAAATGGGGAAACGGCGTGAATGGGGCATTTTCGGGCTAAATCAGTGTGTTATAGCCCTCGGTTTTGGGGGTAGGCCTGGGTTTCGAGTGTCCAGTGGGGTAAAAATTGTCCAGTACATGCTAGGGAGGTTGAGTATTATCCCAGTGTAGTTCGTTTAATTTTTCGTGGCCATTTGGGCAGACAAACGGGCAAAACAGTGGGAATGGGGCATTTTCGGGCCAAATCAGTGTGCTATAGCCCACGGTTTTTGGGGTGGGCCTGGGGTTTGGGTGTGCTATCAACCAAAAATGAATCGGGGCATGCCAGGGAGGTTGTGGATGGTCCTAGTATGGTCCATTTAATCTTTTATGGCCATCAGGGTGGACAAAAGGGAGAAATAGCGCGAACAGGGCATTTTCGAGCTAACTCAGTGTGCTATTGTCCATGGTTTCAGGGGTGGGCCCAGGGTTCATGCGTGCTACCGGCCAAAAATTGATAGACATTCCAGGGAGTTTAGGGATCTTCCCAGTGTGGTCCATTTATTTTTTCATGGCCATTTGGGTGGACAAACGAGCAAAACAGTGCAAATGGAGCATTTTCAAGCTAAATCAGTGTGCTATAGCCCACGATTTTGGGGGTGGGCCCAGGGTGCTGGCGTGCTGTGGGCTAAAAATTGACCGAGGTATGCTAGGGAGGTTGAGAATCATCTGACTGTGGTCCGTTTAATTTTTTGTGGCCATTTGGGCAGAGAAATGGGAAAAACGGCGCGAATGGAGTATTTCGGGTGAAATTGGTGTGCTATTGCCTACTATTTTGGGGGTGGGTCCAGAATCCTGGCGTGATGTCAGCTGAAAATCGATCAGGGTATGCCAGGGAGGTTGGGGATCATTCCAGTGTCATCCATTTAATTTTTTGTGGCCATTTGGGTAGATAAATGGGTAAAACGGTGCCTACGAGCATTTTCGAACAAAATTGGTGTGCTATAGCCCACAATTTTGGGTGTGGGCCTAGGTTCTGAGCGTCCTATGGGCCAAAAATTGACCGGAGCATGCCAGGGAGGTTGGGGATCATCCTAGTGTGGTCCGTTTAATTTATCGTGGCCATTTTTGTGGATAAACTGGCAAACCAGCGTGAACGGGGCATTTTGGAGTGAAATTGGTGTCCTATAGCCTACGATTTTGGGGGTGGGCTCGGGTTTCGGGAGTTCTATGGGCTAAAAATCAGCTGAGGCATGCCAGGGAGATTGGAGATTGTCCCAGTGTGGGTCATTTAATTTTTCATGGCCATTTGGGTGAACAAATAGGTAAAATGCTGCGAACGGTGTATTTTTGGGCCAAATCGGTGTGCTATAACCCACGGTTTCGGGGGTTGACCCTGGGTCCAGTTGCGCTGTGTGCCAAAAATTGACCCAGGAGTGCCAGGTAGGTTGGGGATTGTCCCAGTGAGGTCTGTTTATTTTTTCGCGGCCATTTGGGTGGACAAACGGGAGACGGCATGAATAGGGCATTCTCAGGCCAAATCGATGTACTATAGCCCACGGTCTTGAAGGTGGGTCCGGGGTTCGGGTTTATTGAGGGCCAAAAATTGAACGGGGTGTGCTAAGGAGATTGGAGATCATCCCAGTATGGTCTGTTTAATTTATCGTGGATAGTTGGACGAACAAACGAGCAAAACAACTCGAATAGGATATTTTAAAGCTAAATCAGTGTGCTATAGACCATGGTTTTGGGGGTGGGCTCGGGGTCCGGGCATGATGTGGGCTGAAAATTGATCGAGGTGTGCCTGGGAGGTTAGGGATCATCACAATGTGGTCTTTTTAATTTTTCATGGCTATTTGTGCGGACAAACGGGCAAAACGGTGCGAACGTGGTATTTTTGGGCTAAATCGGTGTGCTATAGCCTACGATTTTAGGGGTGGGCCCAGTGTACGAGCGTGTTGTCGGCTGAAAATTGACTGGGGTATGCCAGGGATGTTGGGGATCGTCCTAGTGTAGTTTGTTTAATTTTTCATGGCCATTTGGGCAGACAAACGGGCGAAACGGCATGAACGGTACATTGTTTAGCCAAATCTGTGTGCTATAGCCCACGTTTTTTGGGGTGGGCCTAGGGAGTGGTTGTACTGTCAGCCAAAAATTGACTAGGGCATGCCAGGGAGGTAGGAGATCATTCCAGTGTGGTCTAATTAATTTTTTGTGGATATTTGGCCGAACAAATAGGGGAAAAGGCGTGAATGGGGCATTTTCGAGCTAAATCAATGTGCTATAGCCCACAATTTTGGGGGTAGGCTTGGGTTTCGAGCATCCTGTGGGGTAAAAATCTACCAATACATGCCAAGGAGGTTGAGGATCATCCCTGTGTAGTCCGTATAATTTTTCGTGGCCATTTGGGCGGACAAACGGGCAAAACGGCGGGAATGGGGCATTTTTGGGCCAAATCAGTGTGCTATAGCCCACGATTTTAGGGGTGGGCCTGGGTTTTGGGCGTACTATCGGTCAAAAATCGATCGGGGCATGCCAGGGAGGTTGGAGATTGTCCTAGTATGGTCCATTTAATTTTTTATTGCCATTTGGGTAGACAAAAGGGCGAAATAGCGCGAATAGGGCATTTTCAAGCTAAATCGGTGTGCTACTGTCCACAGTTTCAGGGGTGGGCCCAGTGTTCGTGCGTGATATTGGACAAAAATTGATATAGACATTCCAAGGAGTTTGGGGATCATCCCAGTGTGGTCTGTTTTATTTTTTCGTGTCCATTTGGGTGGACAAATGGGTAAAATGGTGCAAACAGGGCAGTTTTGAGCTAAATCAGTGTGCTATAGCCCACAGTTTTGGGGGTGGGCCCAGGGTACGGGTATGCTATGGGCTGAAAGGTTGAGGATCATCACAGTTTGGTCCGTTTAATATTTTGTGGCCATTTGGACAAAGAAACGAGCAAAACGGCGCGAATGGGGTATTTCGGGGGAAATTGGTGTGCTATTGTCTACTGTTTTGGGGGTCGACTCAGGATCTGGGCGTGATGTCAACTAAAAATTGATTGGAGCATACCAGGGAGGTTGGGATCATTTCAGTGTCATCCATTTAATTTTTCGTGGCCATTTGGGTAGATAAATATGCAAAACGGCACGTACGGGGCATTTTCGGGCAAAATTGGTGAGCTATAGCCTACGATTTTGGGTGTGGGCCTAGGTTCTGAGCATTTTGTGGGCCAAAAATTGGCCGGGGCATGCCAGGGAGGTTGGAGATCATCCCAGTATGGTCCGTTTAATTTTTCGTGGCTATTTGGGCAGATAAACTGGCAAAATAGCGCGAACGGGGCATTTTCGAGCCAAACTGGTGTCCTATAGCCTACGGTTTTGATGGTGGGCCAGACATTCAAGCCTGCTGTGGGCTAAAAATCAGCTGAGGCATGCCAGGGAGATTAGAGAACGTCCCAGTATGGTTCATTTATGTTTTTCATGGCCATTTGGGAGGAAAAATGGGTAAAATGGAAGGAACGGTGCATTTTTGGGCCAAATCGGTGTGCTATGACCCACGGTTTCGGGGGTTGACCCTGGGTCCAGGTGCGCTGTGGGACAAAAATCAACTAGGGCATGCCAGGGAGGTTGGGGATCATCTCAGTGAGGTCTGTTTATTTTTTCGTGGCCATTAGGGTGGACAAACGGGAGAAACGGCGTGAACGGGGCATTCTCAGGCCAAATCGATGTACTATTGCCAACGGTCTTGAAGGTGGGCTTGGGTTTCGGGCTTATTGAGGGCCAAAAATTGAACAGGGCGTGCTAGGGATCTTGGGGATCATCCCAGTGTGGTCCGTTTAATTTATCGTGGATAGTTAGATGAACAAACGAGAAAAACAATGCGAACGGGATATTTTTAGGCTAAATCGGTGTGCTATGCCCACGGTTTTGGGGGTGGGCTCGGGGTCCGGGCGTGCTTTAGGCCGAAAATCAACTGGGTCATGCCAGAGAGGTTGAGGATCATCCCAGTATGGTCTGTTTAATTTTTTATTTCCATTTAGGTGGATAAATGGCGCGAATGGGGAATTTTTGGGCCAAATCTATGTGTTATAGCCTACGGTTTTAGGGTGGGCCCGAGGTCTGGGTATGCTATGGGCCAAAAATCAATCGCGGCATGCCAGGGAGGTTTGGTATTAACACATTATGGTCTGTTTAATTTTTTGTGGCCGTTTGGGTGCACAAACGAGCGAAACGGTGCGAATGGGGCATTTTTAGGCCAAATTGGTGTGCCATAGCCCATGTTTTTGGGGGTGTTCTAGGGGTCTGAGCATGTTGTCGACCAAAAATTGACTGAGGCATGCCAGGGAGGTTGGGGATCATCCCAATGTGGTCCGTTTAATTTTTTGTGGCCATTTGGGCGGACAAACAGGCGGAACAGCGAGAATGGGGCATTTTCGGGCCAAATCAATGTGCTATAGCCCATGGTTTTGGGGGTGGGCCTGGGGGCTGGGCATGCTGTGGGCGGAAAATTGACTGAGGTGTACCAGGGAGGGTAGGGATCATCCCACTATAGTTCGTTTAATTTTTCATGGCCATTTGGGGGTAAAACGGCGCGAACGGGGCATTTTCGAGCTAAATCGGTGTGCTATAGCCCATCGTTTTAGGGGTGGACCCGTGGTTCGGGCGTCCTGTTGGACAAAAATCAATTGAGGTATGCTAGGGAGGTTGGGAATCATCCCAGTATTGTTAGATTAAATTTTCATGGCCATTTGTGCAGACAAATGAGCGAAATTGCGCAAATGGGGTATTTTTAGGCCAAATTGGTGTTCTATAGCCCACGGTTTGGGAGGTTGGCCCGAGTTCCAGGCATACTGTGTG
>NW_025856017.1:0-1033 GCF_002878395.1 Capsicum annuum | reverse complement strand
TAAGTTAAATGTTTGTTAATTACTTTATCATTTTTGGGTCTTTTTTCGTCTTTAATTTTAGTTTGCTTTTTTTAGATTTAATTGTAATTATGTTTCAATTCTGCTTTGAGTCTTTTTTTTTTCAAATATTATTACTTTTGTTTTCAACACTGACTATACTATTACCTTTCATTAATAACATATGAATCACCCAATAATTGAAATAAATAATTGTATCTACCATATATATCACCCATTAATATCATATGAATCACCCAATAATTGAAATAAATAATTGTATCTACATATGAATCATCATAATACCATATATATGAATCACCCAATAATTGAAATAAATAATTGTATCTACCATTTGAATCACCATAATACCATATATATGAATCACCTAATAATTGACATAAATAATTGTATCTACCATATGAATCACCCAATAATTAAAATAAATAATTGTATCTACCATATGAATCACCATAATATCATATATATTACCCATTAATATCATATGAATCACCCAATAATTGAAATAAATAATTGTATCTACCATATGAATCACCATAATACAATATGTATCACTCATTAATACCATATGTTTGACCCGTTAAAATCATACAAAATGTATTTATCGTATGAATCACCATAATACCCATATAATGATATCATATTTATCATTAATATGAATCACCATTAAAAAAATAAACATATATGAACAACTAAATAAATTTATATATGTATCAATAGATTTTTAAAAAAAAAATGAGAGAGATTTTAGGAGAGGAAAAAAAAAGTTGCATGCATTAATGGAGGAGAAAAATCAGGAAAGTCGGTGATTTAAACATTAATGGAAGAGGAAAAAATCAGGAAGGAAGATAATTTAATTATTGATAATTAGGGAGATATTTTAGGGAAAGAAATCTTGAATGAGTTAATGATGGAGTAAAAGTAGGATGTGTGGTTTTGTTGACATGTATCAAGAGAAAAAAAAATGAGATTTTATGTAAATTTTAAAAAAATAAGGGATATTAGATAATATAGT
>NW_025856016.1:0-2723 GCF_002878395.1 Capsicum annuum | reverse complement strand
AATCCAAACCCATTCTGGCAGTATCCTGTGCTACACGACAGACCTTTTCTATAAGGGAACTGAAGGCCTGATCTCATTTATGGGCCTGTCGATCTCGGAAATCAACCATCTCTCCTGCATGCTGTTCACGAGCAGAAGTAACCTCCAACTGTTCTCGCAATATTTCTCTTTCACGGATCCACTGAGATCTCTCTCGATCAAATTCTTCTTGCATGTTCTTTTCAACTTTTTGCAGTTGCTGTCGACGAGATGCGGCAAGTTCTGTAACGTGTGACCCCCTAGTGGTAGCCAGTTTGATTTGTCCCCGCAGTGCAACCTCAATATCTGCTGATTTAGCTTTTTCTTCAGCAAATTCCTTTTGTTGTTCGTCTATTTTTGCCTGGCATGCTCTAATTCTGCTCTCAAAACTTGGTTGGCCTCATGATGTTCTTGCATGTCTCTCTCAATCCCTATCCTGATTGCAGCTTCCTGATCTATAAGTCCCTAAACCGATCTTTCTGGTCTGGCTGGCGGACTCGACTGTTCTTCAAACCATTCACGGTAATCTGGGTGCACTTCTCCTTTCTCACGCTCTATGACCATTGTTTCAATCCCCATGATACGGCAACCCTCTCAAATCTACTGGGCCAATTTCTCCGGAAGTGGGATCTCTGGTCTAACATCAAATACAAACTCGATCATATTTTTCGTTATGGGAATAATTTGACGTCTTCCTAGTTGACGTAGAACTCTCAATGGAACATACGGTTGAACATCCCTAATACCCATTAATAACAAGAACGGCCAAATGACAGAACTATGTATGACTTGCCTCTAAGGGAACTAAGGGAGATTCCAAGTAATTTTATCTGCCGTCAGAGAACGAAAAAGCTTATCCCAATCTCTAACTCCTTATGGGCATTTATATTTATCTAACCTCTTTTCGTAATCTTTGATGCGATTGAATCTTTCAGGATTAAATCTTGTCATTGTAGGACGTCGGTAGAGATGCTCCACAATCCACATCTGTAACAAGACATTATATCCCTCGAAAAAACTCTTTTCTTTCTGATAAACGGCCAAAGCACGATAGATATCTGCCAGGATCATTGGTACCATAGTGTAATATTTCTTAATCAGTATCTATACCACTCCAGCTAAACGAATATTAGTTTTTTCTTCTCTTCTCGGGAAAATCATAGTGCCTAAAAAGGCTACCATGAATGCAAATCGTCTGTGAACTTTCTACGCCTCAAAACTTCCTTTATTACAAAGCTGTTTACCTTACTTTTCAAACCTCTCTTGTATTTCATATATGTCATACAAAAACTGCAAAGAAACCCAACCTTTTTTTATTGATTCTTCTTTTGAGTTTCGTATGTTCATGAACTTGCAGAATCTGTTTATCGAAATGAGTCTTGGGGCTATAAGTTTCTTCTAATGCATATCCTCATATCCAACATAGGCCGCTATCTTCTCTAAAGTTGGAGTCAACTCAAAATCCGAAAAGCGAAACATATTGTTCTTTGGGTCCCAAAAGGTTAGAAATACATCAATCACCTCCCTATTACGCTTGATTGATATAATACTCGTCAAAAAACCCAAATACTTATGCATCTCATCATAATCAAATGTATCCATTTTATTCCACCACAACCAAAGCTGCAAAAGGGTACAATCCACAACCTGAAACGGTACACTCCCATCCCTCTTTCTCTTTGGACGCTTTTCATGAACAGGAGGAGACATTTTATGCCTATTGACAAGGACATGAGATTAATAAATGTCTAGACCTAGGAAGGACTTAATTTATTAATTTTTGAAAAGAATTTTTAACTTGACTCGTGAGAACTAGTGCGACCATTAAATTAGGGCATAGATGTAAAGAAAGATTTTATTAAAAATCAAAGTGAAAGAAACATGAATGATAATATTTTTAGGAAACATACTTATTTAAGTTGACTCTGTCAAAAATTTTGCAATAACAGACCTCTAGACAATTTTAACTATATATTTGGAGACAATTCCCCCTAAGTACACTTAAAAGGAACAAAAAGAAAAGAAAATAAAATAGAATGACTTAGAAAAGAAGAATGATTGTTTTATGTATGAAGTTGTATAAAATTTTCAGCCTCACGACCCCTAAAGGTTCAGAACTGTTAAGATATATGTTTACATATTTTATTACTTTACAAAAAATTCAGCTCACGACCCCTAAAGGTTCAGGCTATTAAGATTTGTATTAAAATTAATTCTAAGAATAAAAAGGAGAAAATAAAATAAAGATAATAATATTCATGAAAATGATTAATTTTTATTTTTTAAATTTTTTTTATTATTTTTCAAAAATATCCTTAAGTAAATTTGTGAATATATATATTATATTATTTTTTTTTGTCAAAATACCGGGTCATATCCCGAACAGGATTTCCTACGTATATCACTAAAGAATGAAAATCAGACCCTCGTAGTTCGTAAAAACCATAAAACTATGTTACTAAAAATTTTCTCTTTTAAAAATAAAATTTTTCTTTCAAAAATGATTCATTAAATGTGATGATAATTTAATCTCTTGCATTTTAATATTACCTAAAAGCCGGTCAACACACAAATAGCCTTCCAAATAAATGTCAAAAAGCACATAGGATGTAGATGTTGGTCTTTACAAAGTAGGTTACCTGTCCTATACAGACCCGGCCCCTGTGCCGAGTCCCGCTAAGTCAAATGCATATGATGCAAATAAA
>NW_025856015.1:0-1917 GCF_002878395.1 Capsicum annuum | reverse complement strand
ACAATACAAATTATGACTACGCTTGGCTTCTGTAGATGTTGTTAGTACTAATTTCGTGAAAGCTTCACTGCATAAGGTTAGATTTTGATGTTCTCAAGACGGACCAAAAAGCCCAAATTGAGTTCATGTCTACTAACAACATAAATTAGAACCAACATGGTGAATCACAGAAAAGAAAAATCATGGATTACTAAATCAGAGAAAGAGGCGACAGAAAACCAAAAAAGATAAAATTCAAAACCATAACAATGGAAAACAAAGGACTCACAGATACTAAAAACGATGAGAATCTAATCAGCGAAAAGGATCGACCAAGCTTAACCTCTAGTAGTATCTGCTAAACTGGCACAACAACATTAGAAAAGTAAATTGAATAGAAGACTCAATCATTATATTCCACAAAAATATAATCCAGGGTACTGACATTATATACTAGAAATAGTGTAATCCAGTTAAAACAAAAGAAATTGAGAGTCAAAAAGGATAAAGCCATCTGAGTCGAGATTTCTACTGATAATGAAAAGGAAATAACCAGAAACTAACCCCAAAAAATGCAATAAAAGAAACTAAACCTTCTACTATGCATGGAGTTCGAGAAAAGGGGGAATCACAACGTTAAGTTACATTTCTGGAAGAGGTTGTTTACACATAGATCGGTCTTGCTATATGCATAAAATTTACAGGTTAAAAGAGAAGAAATTGCCATAGAATAATACAAATTATGACTAAGCATGGCTTCTTTAGATGCTGTTAGTACTAAATTCATGGAAGCTTCCTCATAAACGGCTAGATTTTCATGTTTCTCAAGACCAACCAAAAACCCCAAATTGATTTCATGCCCAACAATAGCATAAATTAAAAATAAAAATCATGGATTACCAAATTAAAGGAAAAGGCGACATCAAAACAAAAAGGATAAATCCAAAACCTACTAACAGCGAGAAAGAACTCACAAATATTAAAAACAAAGAGAATCTAGTCAGTAAAAAAAATCGACCAGATCTAGTTTGTAATGGTATCTACTAAATTGGAACTAAGCTTCATTAGTTGAGGAGAAGAGTTAATCAAATAGAATCAAACAGAAAAGAAATTGTATGATGCGGTGGCTTGAGGAGTTTTAACGAATGACACATTTGAATAGCTGGGGAGAAGTGTCATCCATCTGAAATGATAAAAATACCCTTCATTTCAATGGTAATGATATTAAGCACACATGTTGTTCATCAGGTGTGTGCTATCCACAATTATATATAAATAGTAGAAGTAGATACACATTATTAATAAATAAAATAATAAGAGGCACAAGAGAGTGAATTGTCAAAGGAAAATGATGAAATTTGGCTTTAGATAATGGATTTTGTTGGTTTTGACGGTGCAAAAACCTTTTTTTATGTGATATGAATTGGGCGTTTATTAAAGAGTCGCCAAGGGTGTGGTTGACTTTGGCAAAGTGACTTACAACATCTTAATTATGAATGGTTCCTACTTCCACGTGCATAAGAAATTATTGGCAATTGGTTGGCCATCAATGTTAAATACGTTGGTCTCTAATTGTCTATTGCCAGATTCATGTTCTTGACATGTACAAGAATTCAATAAAATTCTGAAATTTAGCCTTGTTATTTTCTAAAATTATTAAAAGGGTTTTTGAATCGTATGAATATTGTCTCTTGTGTGAATATAATATTGTATAATTAAGAATTTATTATTAATAAATAGTAGTCATCAGAAGTGGTTTATTTATTTGAAGTCATTACAAATTCTTAATAACTATATACATGTGAGATAATATAATAAATAAATTGAGAATTATGATTAATAAATAGGATCAATAAAAGTGGTTTATTTATTTGAGTTATTGAAATTAGCACAATAGTATAGATTGTCCTGAATATGTGTACATGGGAAGAGATATTA
>NW_025856014.1:0-1658 GCF_002878395.1 Capsicum annuum | reverse complement strand
GATGAAGTCCGAGTAATTGGGATAAATGAGTCATGCTGCGACATTAAATCAGGTGCTAGTGGGAGGCAACTCACAAAGTGTTGTTGTAACCTTTGTTAGAGTTTATTTGATGTTTTTGTGCATTTTTGATGTATTTGTAAAGTGTGTAGGACTGAGAACACAGAAAGAAAGGAGTCTATACAGTTGATAATAGGTGACGGTAAGACTAACGAACCACAAAGGACCCAACGGACCACCGCTGGGACCATTAAGGCCATGGTAAGAAAATGGGACATTCTGGATAAGGTTTGACGGCCTAGTTGGTTAATCGTTGCTGGCTCAACAGAACATCACTTGCTTTGTCAACGTGAGGATGAAACCCTGAGATACTAGAATGGACTAATAGACTTATTGATAGAATGTCGCAACACTAATGGACCGTTGGAACAGTCGTCACAACAAGGCCTGAGTTACATGTTTCTAGTAAGCCACGACGATCAATCTGGTGGACTTTCAGACATCTGACAGACCATCGAAACAACCATCACAGCAAGACTGAGTTACGTGTTTTTGGTAAGCCACGATGGTCAACTTGATGGACAGTCAAACATCTGATGGACCATCGGGTCAACTATCAATTTAACCCTAGTTATGTTGGGTCGGTCAGACATTTAATGCCTATTTAATTATTCCCATACTTGACCAAACATTTTTAAACTGATACATAAAAGTGGTTACATACATTGCTACCTTTTCAAATCCTGCAACTATTTAACTTCCTATGAATTCAAAGTATCAGGTATTAGTTATCTCCTCTTAGGACTCTCCCTCTTCTTTTTCTCTCCTATTTAAACAACCCCATCCTTCTCTTCCTCTCATCATAAAATAAGTTGAGTTCTCATTGGTAAAAAAAGTTTTTAGTTATTGTATGGTGTAAAGTTCTGAAAGTTGATTAGCAAAGAATACTTTGAAATCAAGGTATGATTGAAATCCTTTACAATTGTTGTTGTAATGATGAATTCAACTTCAAGAACAATTCAATGTTTCAAAAATAAGTTCATCTTGTTTTCTTTTTTTGCCTTGTTGTTGATGTTTTGATTGTTGAACTCTGGTATACTCTATTCTGGGTGAAGTCTAAGTAACCCATATGTTAAAGTAGAAAAATTTGCACTTAAACGTGAAATTGATGTTATTGTGATGTTGAAAATCGAATGATGTATACCAAGTGTTTGGAAAAATGTCAAAGTAAAAGTCTTAAACTGAAAAGGGTTGCTGACGGTCACCTTGGTGGATCGTCGGATCTTCGATGGACTGCCAGGTGAACTATTGCAAAGGTCCCAAAAATGTTTTCACTGGATAAGCTACGACAGACAACTTGGCAGACTGTCAGTAACCTGACGGACTGCCAGTTCGACCATTGCAAGGATATGAATGATTAGCACTCACTAGATAAGGCCTGATGGTCAGTACGGCGGACTGTCGCATCATCGACAAACCATCAGGGTGACCATCAAGCCAAATTTTTCATTTTTTTGACTTGTTTTGTATAGCAAACTAATTCTTCACTCCCTTTTCAAGAGATATGGTAGGAAAGTTACCCACAACTAGAGGTAGTGGTAGAGGCCAAAGGGGTAGAGGTGAGCCAGCAAGAAGTGAGGAGGCACCTACCTACAACACTC
>NW_025856013.1:0-1344 GCF_002878395.1 Capsicum annuum | reverse complement strand
GGTGACATATAAGTGAAAGTACAGGTATTTGAACGGGTTCTCCCGGGCCTTCTCGGCTTCGGGTGCCAGTTCGACCCGATGGAATTTTGGGGCCTGACAAATATGCTATGAGATGCACTCATTAAATATCATGAAATCGAACACGTAAACAGTTAATCAAAAGATGGAATCAAATATTTGGTTAGAACCTAATTAAATTCCCCAGCAGAGTCACCATTTCTGTATTGCGAAAATTTTGACTTTTTAGAAGAGTCGCCACTTAATTTTGAAAAGGATTTAGGAAACCTTTATAAAAACTTTAAACGACCCAAAACAGAAAAATCATTTAAGTTTCGAAGATTCTGAGTAAGCGATCCCTATTAATGTGTTAGGAAGGTGTTAGACACCTAAAACGTCCGCTAACTTGTGGTTATTCGGACTGTATGAAAAAAACATCTTTTGATTAACTTTGAAAAGATTGATTTGTTAAAAATGATCGATTTTTTAGAAAAGACTAGTATAAAATAGATTTAGGCGACTTAGTAGAGATTTCAACTAAGTCTAAACAAAACTAATAAATAAATAAATAAACACATGAAAAGGGGAAGGGAGGAGAAAGTAAAAGATTTAGGCTAGTGGACCCAAATCAATGAGACATATCCTAGTCTAATTGGGCTTTCGACCCATTTCACCTGTCCTAATCTAGTTTTCGAGCCTTTGGCTCGAGTTCGTTCCACTTGTATTAGTTTACAAATTTAGCTTCGAGGCCCAAATGAATAACTAAAGAAATAAATAAAAAATACGATAACAACAAATAAATAACGACAACAAATAAATAAACAGAAATGAGGCTTGGGTTTCATCGTCGCTTCAAGAATGGAACTTTAATCCATTTCCGTTCTTTCGACTCCTTGTATCCATATGCTATGTAATCGGCTTTGGATTTCCTTTTGGGCTTGACCCGATAGGCATAGTGGGCCCAATGGCCCATTTAGACGCAAAGGGAAAGAGCCCATTGGGGCTCCGAAATGGATTACATGCAAAGAAAGAAGAAATAAAATACATTAACATATTCGACAAAGGTAAGAAGAAAGGAAAAGTAAAGGAAATCAATGCATGCTCAACCAAAGTAGGAAACTAGAATGGTTAATAGGAGGAGAAAAAAATGGTAATTAAGACGTGATCAACAAAGAATAAATAAGAATTAACATGTGTTTCACTAAAAGAAACAACGTAATACGATCCTAATCAGCAATCAAGAGCCAATGGGAAATAATAAGGCATGTCTAGATCAATTCAGGAAAAGAGACAGACAATCTGCAAGTTAAAGATGGACTTTACATTTCAGCTAATAAAATAGTCACA
>NW_025856012.1:0-2253 GCF_002878395.1 Capsicum annuum | reverse complement strand
AATTAATGAGAGCTCATTTCAACTCAGAGTGATCGATCGATGACCCGCATCAGGATGAACGTAATACCAACGTCAATTGTAAATACTCAATTGAAGTTGTAGTTGACCCTATGAGCTCATTCATTCATCCCTAGTTCCACCTAAATCAATTTAGGTAATATTAATCCTAACATTAAGTTAATGAGAGCCCATTTCAACTAAGAGTGATCAATCGACGACCCGGATTGGGATGAACACAATACAAACGTCAATTGCAAAGTCTCAATTGAAGTTTAGTTGAGCCTATGAGCTCATTCATTCATCCCTAGTTTTACATAAATATGATTTTTAAATATGATTTGTTCTCGAAATATTTTATTTGGAGGAATATTTGTTTGATTTTTATCAAATCAAGAAATTTGAGGTTAATTTGTTACTTAATTCATATCGGATTGTGATTCAATTAAGCAAACTAATTAAATATGACCTCAATTGAAATCAAATTGGACCCAATTGTAATACAATTGACCAATCGATATTCAATTTGATTAGAATTTAAATAAGTCATTTAAATTGTAGTTCAATCTTAATTCCCAAAACTCTTCTACCCAATTGACTAATTAACTACCCGGCACAACATTTAAAACTACACCAGCCCAAATAAAACAATTCAATTTCAGCCTAATTTCAATTTACACCCACCAGTAGGCCAAACCTTTTTAAACCGATCCGGCCCATGAGATTCCTTTCTCCCTTAAACCATTCTACACAACAACAAACAGAACCCACCTTCAGTAAACACCATGATAACTTCATCAACTTCGCGACCCGACCCGTCTCCAACAACCCGATCCAGCGAAACCAACCCATCCTCAACCCAAAATTCGGCTTAAACCAGGTTCCCAATGTCGACCCGACTTCGAACCGCCTAGATGGCGTGTGTTTGGTACGGAAATTCGAGAAAGCTTCTACAAGTGGGTGATTTGGCTCACCCCAACATTCAAATCCCGAAAATCTCGGGTGCTATGGTACGAATTCGTACATGGATGGGGGATTTTCATTAGCTTTGAAAGATTATTCTCCTTCCTCTATTTTCTATTGGTTAGCTTTTGAAATTAGAAATGGATTTGGTACGTTTTGGGAAGGGAATTCCTTGTCTTGAGGGGATTCCATTGTTTGTTGAGCTTCCCAAAATACCCCTAATTTGGCTTTCTATATAGGAAACCATTGGTTCTCTGTAAGGAAGGGGTTGAGAAAACTTAGGTTGGAAAAATTTCTTTCAGAAGAGGTTCGAAAAACTTTCGAAAAAGGAAAAAATAGCTTTTGTAGTATAAATTATGTCGTTTAAGAAGACTCGACGACTGTTCGGAGTTTTAGAAGTCACGGAAAGGTCCTCCAGTGGTAATCGAGATTCCATCAAAGTTCGAGTCCCTTTTTGCTGCTCCCTAATAGGTCATATCCTTTTTCCGTTCAAGTTTCGATATTTTATGCTTCATCTCGATCTTCTGTAGTTATAAATAAGTTTTTTGATGTTATTCTGTGCAGGGAGTAGCTGTAGGAGGCCTCGTCGGGTGTAGGATTAAATTGTATTGATCGTTATGTTGTTTATTGAATCATTGGCCATTCCACGTTTGGTTTCTTTGAATACAATTTTTCATGTTAATATGTTGACTGGTTAAATCCTCGTATATCATCAAATTGCTACCTTTCCTCGTTCGTTTTATTATCCTGAGTTAAAGACTCCCGTTGTGAGGTGTTAGATATAGTCTTGCTTGAATTTTGTCGGACGAAAGTCAAAATGTGTAAGTTTTCTTTGGATTTGTTCAGAATTTTGGATTCCATGATACGCATGTTTTAACTTGATTATAAATCTGGATAAGCTAACTTATGTCTGGCTTTACAGTATAACAATTACTTTGTGTAGCTTAAAATTGTGCTGACTGACGTAATATTAGTCAACTGGTTCAATTAATTAGGTATTGATTGGTTTATTTCTTCATTTGATATGGTTATCCTTAATGTTGGGTCATCTTATGTATTGATTAAGTAACTTTTCAGACGTATTCTACTGATCATCGTTACGTGCAATTGAACATACTCCATACATTAGTAACTGAAGTTCTAATTAGTTGTCACGTGTTCCAAGCTTTAAGAAATTCTGATGTTGAACAGTTACATCAAAAATATTGGTATGTTGCAAGTGATTAGTCCAAAGTAGTTAGAGAAGTGTGACTATTTTATTAGCTGAAATGTAAAGTCCATCTTTAACTTGCA
>NW_025856011.1:0-2079 GCF_002878395.1 Capsicum annuum | reverse complement strand
GTCCCATTCAATGTAGGATGCCTTGGCATCCTTGACGCGTTGAATGTTAGTCTCATTCAAAGTCCAAAGAGGTTCACGACCTCAAAAGGACTCACAATTATTTGCTATGTGTTGCATTTCTATGTATGTATTGACATCTTGCCTATCTTGTTGTTTCCGTTCTTTCCTTAGTCGCTCCTTATATTTAGTGTTCCTCACTTTAGAGCTCTTTACTCTTAAAATTCTTGTCATATTAGGTCCCTAAAATACACTCTTAGGGTCTATTCAAAACTTTCCTTTAATCTATCCTCCTGACTCATCCATTAGTATATTACTCATCCCTAGGCTCAACTCTTGCTGTAATATAAAGGGTTTTAATCTTATCCACAATCTCTTAGTGCAACTTATAATTGCAGGATACCCTCTTCCTATTGCTTCTAACGTTTACATACTATTATCTGACCATGATTCTCGGACATTAATATCATCATACTCTAGCTTCAACAACCGCTAAGTTACATAGAGCTCCCATAACTTTTATCCACTCCAAATGAGCATAACTCATTATTTTCAAATGAGTAGAATATTTATTCTAGACTCCCGTGCGTGCTTTTTGTTCCTAATTACAAATCCTTTCTTCTAAGGTTGGCTAAAGTTGAACATCGGAAATGGCCAATCAAGCGATGCTTATCAATCTCTCTAATAGTGAAGGCAAGCATGAAATCTTGGGTTTACATCAATACAAAGTCATTTCGAGCATCGGGAGGTTAGAAAGAAAAATGGAGATAATCAGGGAATAATGACTGATATTCGAGGTTCGGTTGAGATACCTCCAGGTTTTCCAGAGCCGCTATCTAATGCAGACTTCAACCCTTTCATCCACACCACGGAGTCTCCTATATTGACAACTTCACCTACATCTGATCGTGATACGCATATGCCATCAAATCAATTTTTAATCACAATGCTAAAAGCACTTATTGAGTTGACAAATATGAGTGAGGACAAGGAGACAGAAGGACAAGTTCCTAACCATGAGGCAGGATCATCTCAACAGCTTGAGATGAATAAGTCGCCCAAAGCTAAGGAGGAAAACAATGATAAAATTGAGGACTTAAACTTCCCATTATATGATGGGTCTGGAAACCCTTATTCCCATTTGAAGGAGTACCTTGACAAGCTATCAGTTATAGGACAAAGTGATAATCTGAAGATGAAACTCTTTGTCAGTTCACTGAAAAGCCCAGCATTGATGTGGTACACCAAAATTAACACTAGCAAGTGGGTCTCGTGGGACCATTTGGCAACTGACTTTGTTAGGCGGTTCGACAATAAGCTAAAAAGAAAGCTCACAGCCGAGGCAAATTTAGTTAAGCTACAATCCAAGGATAAGGAGAAGACGATCATTGACAAGACATCCAAACCTCCAAGGCAGAAGTAAACGTACCCTAACCTCAACTGATATTGTATCCAACTCCAGAATCATCCCAACCTCTAATTACGTCCAAGCCTATTATCCACAATCCTTCATAAGACCTCCTCCTCAAGCTGTTTGATACCCATATTCATTCGTTGCTCCAACATCAAACTACATTCCAGTTTCTTACCCAAGTCCACCAATAAATCAATGATCCACCCGATCCATCAAACCTTGACATAAGCTTCAGAAAAATCCACCAAGACAGTACACTCTCAACTTTATGAGAGATTGAGGATGGCTGGCTATATTACTCTTATTTTTGTAATTGTCATGAACACATATGCACCATGGATTGATCGTTCTAAAACTTGTGCTTATTATTCAGGGCTGAAAGGACACACCACAGAAGAGTATCAAGCTTTGAAAGACCAAATTCAAGCACTGATCGATACCAAGGTGATAAACGTGATGGGGTCAAATTCTAATGTTTCTTGATTTTCTAAGCTTGACAGGCACTTGTTGACAATGGTAAAGAGGACAACTTAGTGATTCTCCCCTACAGACACTCAAAATTCCTCAAGTTTTATAATTTGCAAGTTTTCTTTTATATTTTTCTTTCCTATGTAATGTAAACTACGATCGACCTGATTCCCTTGTTGATGCGTAGGCGCTCATTTAAT
>NW_025856010.1:0-1373 GCF_002878395.1 Capsicum annuum | reverse complement strand
GAAAGACCAACAAATCTTTTGTACAAATGCAGATTTAGCTAAAGTAAAGGCACAATAAAAGAAAAGATACGGTGAAATATATTATTCGAGGAAAGATTTTAGCTTGTTTTCACTTTTATTTTATTTATAATGATGATGTTATGGAATGAACTTATATGAAAACGTGAGCATTCATAAGCGATCCCAACTTGTTTGCGACAGGAGGTGTAATTGTTATAGCTGTATCGCATTTCAAGAAAAACTAGCTACTTGTATAGTTGGATTTCCAGAGTGTTAGTGCAGAATATTCATGGCCAGTTTGAGTAACTTTTTCCTTTTTTCATAAATTATTATAGTACTAGTAATCTGGCCAATTTGAGTAACTTTTTCCTTCTTTCATCAATTATTGTAATACTAGTAATCTTTGATAAAAGGAGTGTGGATTTTCTATACCCAAGTTTCTACCCCAAATTCCAAAAGTCATTGTGCCTGAAGACATTGTCCTGGGTGTTGCTGTTTCACTTAGGATTGAAATAAACAAAAATCTTGAAATTCTACGGGATATTTGCCTCTGGGAAAGACTTGAAGAAACTCTTTGCTGTTATTTCTGGTTTGTGCTTTCTTTCGCTATTGGGGAACTGCTAGAACTTTCTCACCTTATTTTACATTTACTTTGTATTGCTCCATACTATCCCTGTACTTTATGAGAAGTATGAGGACCAGCTTGATGTATTTGCTGAGAAGGCTGAGGCAGAGATCAAAAAGTAGTATGCTATTTTAGACATCAAGGTTCTAAGCAAAATTCCAAAAGGTCCACTGAAAGACAAAAAGTTCTTATAGACATGAATAGGTGGCACCCTTTAGGTTCACAAAGGCATTCCTCCGATTGTTGTGATTCAGTTATTTTAGAAGACCTCTTTGTTTACTTGTTTTGATTTATCATTACTAAACAGTCTTGGAGGGAGTATCCTTAGAGGTCTAATTGGTGCTGGTTTAACCCAGGTATTTGGTATCACTAAGGACAGGTTTGACAACTTGGCTTTGCTGATAGTTCTCTGTAATCTAAGGTCTCTATTGCCTTTGCACCTACTTGGTTTTCTTCCTGGCGATGAACCAAATACAAAAGAAAGTATTGGTAGTGAGATAAAGTCTAATTAAACTCTTACCTTGTGTGCCCAGAGTATTTTTAACATCTTTGTTGTAATAAGGATCTGATTGCTTGTTATGAACCTGCTGATCTTGACTTGTTTTTCTTTATTATTCTCAGTAATACCCTGCATCTGATCTTTATTAAGAACAATGAAATATATTTTTGATACGTATTTACTTATGACTTATGGTCTATGTGTTGATGAGCAGTTGATGGAAGATTTACAAGAAAAGAAAAAACAAAA
>NW_025856009.1:0-1565 GCF_002878395.1 Capsicum annuum | reverse complement strand
ATTGGAAATTGTGTTTTTTTGAGAAAGTGTGTGTTATAAGCACGTTGATGTTGAATATTTAAGATATTTTGAATGATTTGACCTTTTGGTCTTAATGGAGTTGTTTTGAACTCGAGTGTGAAAGAAATCCACAACGTGGTTAATTTTGATAGATGGGACGCATGATAGCTCCCGATGTATATTTATATATTACTGAAATTGTTTTGTTGTGGATAGTCTTTGAAATGATCTGAGCTAAGTCTGAGAGAAATCTTTAGCACCGAGTGGGAGGTATAAAGTAACCTTACTTCCCTAGAACTTCGCGCCTCTGTAGGAGTGAGCCTGAGGCTGATTTATATAGTGATCACTAGATTATGTGGATTTGATATCGATAGTCCTACTCCGATGGAAAGGATATGACGGCTCTCCCCAACTTGGGTTGTACGTTGGACTCCATGTAGCTCACATGGTTTATGTCGGTTATAGGATCTCCCAGTGTGTGTGTTCCCTTGTATCTATGATGAATGGTGAAGTGATTTGAAAGTGGAATTGTGAAAGTTATTCTATCGAAAGATTTAAATAATATTTACATTATGAGAATTGATATTTTTGATGAACTGAAAGTGATTGACAAATTATATGATAACTCACATGTGTTATTGTACTTATTTCATCCTCTCATGATTATAATAATTTTCTTCAGGCTATGTGAGTCTTTCATACATCCTGCATATTTCTTATAAATATTTATGATGATGATGTTTATACAACTGCATACACCCTCATATACCCGGTTCCTTTCCATGGTACTGACCCACATCTTTGGATGTGGGCTGTATTTTCTCGAAATGTAGGTTTAGGTTCTCAGTTCCAAGTTCTACAGTAATTCTTTAGGCACGCTGTTCTACATTCTCTGTTGTGGTCAGTCCTCATATTCCAAGGACGTGATGTCTGATGTTGGTTTCACAGAATCATTTGCATTTAATAACTGAGTATGAGTCAGCTGGGGAATATCTCAATGGCTCGCTGGTTTTATTGATTTTCTTAGAGGCTTGTCAGACTAGTATAAATGTTGGGAGTTGACTAATAAGTCATATTTTGTTATCTTACTGAAATTCTTTTATTCTTGGATGATGATTACTCTGTTGATATTTGAGGGTTATTTATGAAACCCCGTTGATTTGTCTTGAACTGAATGAAAATGGCTCAAAGGGTTAGCTTGGGGCTACTCATAGCCTCAACCACCGTGTGACGCTCCAGGACCCATTTTTTAGGGCGTTACAAACTTGGTATCAGAGCCTAAGGTTTTAAGGTATCCTAGGGAGACTAACAAGCCGTGTTAAGTAGAGTCTTAATCATCGGTGTGTAGTGCGCCACATCTATGAGCACGAGGCTATAAGACGTTTTAGGAAAAAGTATGATTCTTTCTTTCAGAAGTCTATCGTTCTTAAAGTATCTCTCCCTGCTATTGATTCGTGCTCTCCTCTTTCAGAAATATGCCTCTACATCAAGCGAGAAGAAATAATAATGGTCAGCAACCTCAACCCGCTAACCCATTGAACTAAAACGTGTCTCATGCTGAATTT
>NW_025856008.1:0-1307 GCF_002878395.1 Capsicum annuum | reverse complement strand
TGTCTGATGTTGGTTTCACGAAATTGTTTACATTTGATAACTGAGTATGAGTCATTTGGGGCATGTCTCAATGACTCACTGGTTTTATTGATTTTCTTAGAGGCTTGTCAGACAAGTATAGATATTGGGAGTTGACTAATAAGTCGTATTTTGTTGTCTTTTTGAAATTCTTTTATTCTTGGATGATGATTACTCTATTGATATTTGAGGTTTATTTATGGAAACCCCGTTGATTTGTGTTGAACTGAATGAAAATGGATCAAAGGGTTAGCTTGGGGCTACTCGTAGCCTCAAGCACGTGTGACGCTCCGGGACCCATTTTTTGGTGCGTTACAATATCATTTCCGAGAGGGCCATTGCATGTCATTGCCAAGAGGGACATTGCATATCATTGCCGAGAGGGTCATCTCATATCATCATCATTCAATGTCTATTGACGCGCTAGACAAAAACGCTAAAGTTGAGGATATCATCATCATTTTATATCTGTTGATACGCTAGACAGAAACACTGCCATCGAGGATATCATCATCATTCAACATATCTGTTGACACGTAAGACACAACATCATCAAGGATATCATCAGCATTCAATATATCTGTTGACACGCTAGACACAATGCTGGCGTCGAGGATATCATCATCATTTAATATCTGTTGACGCGCTAGACACAACGCTGGCGTCGAGGATATCATCAGAATTCAATATATCTATTGACATGCAAGACACAATGCTGGTATTGAGGATATCATCACCATTCAATATATGTTGACGCGCTAGACACAATGCTGGCGTCGAGGATATCATTAGCATTCAATATATCTTTTGACACGTAAGACACAACGCTGGCGTCGAGGATATCATCATCATTTTATATTTGTTGACACGCAAGACATAAACGCTGGCGTTGAGAATATCTTATCATTTTATAAACCAGTATTTGAATGCATTGAGAGCACACAATTTTGAAGGACACCTTTAAGTCGCTATCTAAGGATGAATGATATATAAGATTTCCTAGAAATTGACAATTTGAGGGTCATGTATAAGTCAGATTATTTGAAATAGGATAGTGTGCACAATCACCTATGTGTTGATAGCCTGTAGGTCATCCGTAAGGCACAACAACATCCTAACCGGATAGTGTGGAAGATCGCCCAAAAATCAATTGTTCAAAGGTTATCCATAAGTCGCAACTAAATCCTTACCGAAGAATATGCAAGATTATCAAATTGATATGTCCAAGGGTTCTCCATAAGCCGCATCATATCCAAGAACGGTTATGTGCAGGATTACCCAAAAACTAA